>NW_008824986.1:14194256-14200330 GCF_000699105.1 Pygoscelis adeliae | reverse complement strand
GCGGTTTCTCCCTGTGAGAAAATGGAAGGGTTTGCGCCGGTGGTGCTCCTGTTGTGCCGGCACCAGTGTCCGGCAAAGCTGGCAGGCCACGGATACGTTGTCAGCTCTCAGCCGTGGCTAAAGAAAAGGCTCTGCCTGTTTTTGTAGGGTCACTGGTGCTCAGGGCACTCTTGCAGAAAAAGGCGATAGCCTTTGTCTGAAATCGTTATGCCTTGAGGCCTCATTGGCTGGGCTGGTGCTCCGGGGGGTTGCATTGAATCTTTCCACTTAGATTCATGTGTCTGACTGTCCAACAATAACATACAGAAATTTAGCTAGAACATTAGAAAATTTGTCTTAGCTATAGATAACAAGACAGAGATAAAGCTCAAACCTTAGGTTTCATACTAGTTGTATCCAGATGGATGCGAGGTTTGGCTCATGAAGAAGTTTTGAGACAGTAACACCATTGCACCACAGAAACAGCACTCACTGTCCCCCAGAGCCCACAAAAGGTAAATACATACTCAAAACTCCTATTCGCAGGAAGAGGTTTCTAGAGACATATTCTGAGTAGCAGGATTTGGGCATCTTCTGTCAGAATGAAAATATTTCTCCTTTACTTGTCTTTTGAAACAGATTTATAATAAATACTATATTCGTTGAGTTTCATCTTGTCTCCATTAATCCAGCCCCCTCAAATAACTTTCACATATTTGTTCTCAGCATTGAACATACTCCTTAGAAATTGGAGATGTGCCATAGAAAAGTTTCTACTGCCTGATTAGATGGCCATTTTGTCATTTATGTATACGTCTTAGACCTTGCTTCTGTGAAGGTCTGTGCATACAGTACAAGGCATTTCCCTGGAGGAGCTTTGCCACTAAGTCTGACTACCACAGGCCTTCCTGGATAGAAACTTCAGGAGCTCAAATTGGAAATGAAATACAGGCTAATATATGAACTGGAAATACTGCTTATACAACTGGCGCTTTCCCTTTGCAATAGATAAATTCCATGCTTAAAAGTTTAAATCAATTCCTCTGGATTTTTCCCCACTTGGCCCTTCTAATGGAAAAGAAAAGTTACTCTGAACACAAATGACCTATACTAAGACTGAAGGCAGTGAGTATCAAGATAATCTATGGAGACCACCTTCTCACAAAACACCATTTAAACTCTATGTGACAAGGGATCTGATTTCATCAAGTAAAGGCAATAGGAGAACTGGCAAGTGGAAGAGAAGCAAACACACCAAGTTTCTTAGGATCTTAGATTTAATAAAGGGCAACTAATTCATGTATCTCACACTTTCCCTAAGACCGTATTAGAACTATGCCAGTGGAGGAAAGTATTAAATAGGCATGTGAACATGTTTAAGTGGGAGTAAATATCAGTTCTCTTGGTAAGTAATAATCATGACAGTAAGAATATCTAAGAAGACACAATGCACTAAGAAATAATAAGCATAATCCCTTTCATTAAAAATGTTTCACTCCATGGGGCCAGTAATCCAAGACTGTTTCCATAAGGCTCTGTTGTTTTAACAGCTGTGGCCATGGTATAAAGTTTCACATTTGGAGCTTGAGCACAATTAAAGTCCCGCTCAACACCTGATGAAATGGGTTCTTATTTACTAATTCATCTCCGTAATCAGCTGATCTTGAGGATGTTCGCAATGCTGTGTCCAGAGAAGTATAGAGATTATCTTGGAGTGTGCACTCAGGATGCCTTGGATGGCCTATTTATCCCTCCTTAGCTCTTTATGGCAACAGGCACTTTATTCTCCTGCCTACTTCTGATTTCCGTTTAAGATTTGGTTTATGAAAATTTATGTTTAGAGGCCTCGAAGAGATTATGACCATCTAGTGGTAGGCACAGTTTGGCGATTTAAATTAAAGACACCAGGCAGGAAAAGAGGGAAAGGAAGAAAGATCAGGGCTAATGAGAGGGAATGACTGCAAACGGTGAATTGGAGTTGACTGTGGTGGCTGTTAAATTTTTGGTCACAATTTTGCCTCACCTTCATTGAAGCAAGAGTATATACAGATATGTCCTTCCACGTAGGTTTAGACGAGTATCAGTATTCCCATTTCAGAGGAAGAATAGCAAGAAACTCGCTGACCAATAACTAACAATGATCTCAGGATCAGACGGAAATTCTGGTAGAAACAAGAACTGGTCTCCTGTTCTTAACTTCAGGCTAGGCGCTAAGCCATGAGGACATCCTTCCACGCTTCTGTACACACACCATTTTGTCCTTCACTTGCTTCTCTCTCTGACAGCATTTTTGTAGCCAGGGTGAGAACTTCTTTCATTTGACCTTTCATATTGTTATCATCTTCAACTTTTTCCCAGGTGTGGTCTCAGTAACCTTCCTCGTCTCTGTGTTCTGGCTGGCTTCCTTCCCAATGTCCAGCCTGAATCCCTGAAGCCACAGCTCCTGACTTGCCAACTTGATGCTTGCCAGCATGAGTTTCTTTCTACCTCCCTGTCTTTTCTGTGCCCTAAAATAAGACAAACAAAATTGTGGAAGGGAATTTAAAAGGACAAGAACTCCATGACACTTCCCTTGCAAAATTTTCTCTGCACTGATCCCCATGCAGCGAGGCTAATAAAAAGAGAAAGAGAATCACTGAATAAGTAAGGGATACCCACCTTAGAAACAATTCAAATTCATGTCAGTGTTCATTTTCTTTTCTTTTTGGGACAGAATTGAAAACTCAGTTTCCTTTTGGTTTTCCATCAATCTCAGTCTGTTTTTCATGCACCTTCGGTGATGAGCTGCTGGGTTGTAGGAAGGGGTTTCTACCGGGTAGAGGTACCCTGTTACGCGACAAACTTTGTGGACCAGCCTTGTGTGGATTGGGCTGTTATTTGTCCTCTGCTACGTCTGATTCCTTGGCTGGTGGTTTCAGCTGAAATACAGAAAACGCATTTCATGCACCCTGGCTGTGGCAAGTCAGCAGATGAGGCCTGTGATCCAGTCTTCTTGCGCTGGCCCTAACACCACATGTCAGGTAAAGGTTTGTATTCTGGGCGAATCCTTACTGGTGCAATGTTTTTCATCGTTGCTCACAGCAGGGGGATCAAACAGAAGAATGGGCTGCAGATAGCTGAAGAGAAAAAGGCTCTGGGAATTTATTACTTTGTTTTTTCACAGGGAGAATAAGAAAGAAAAGGCAGCACCTCTTGGCAAACAGTTATATTAAGTGCAGCTTGCAAGAACTGTGTGTGAAAAGAAGTTGAAAGGGTTTTGATTGTTCATGTAGAAAGGAGACGAAGAAGAGGTAACATGGTAAAAGAATTAAAAAGGACGCGGTTGAAGAAGGTAGCTTGGGAACGTCTGGTCTGCTGCTTCTAGTGACAGAACTTGGGACTATTTGTGTTAATAAAAAGTAGAAAATGAACATGCAAAATGCAGTAATTTTTGTTCTATATATGATTGATTGTGGAACTCACTCTGCTAGAAACATTTAAGACAACATTCAAGTTAGAATCAGTCACTCACACAGATATGAAGAATAGCATTAACAGTAACAACTACATATAGAAAGATAATAAACACTGCGCTTAAGTTTCTCAGTAGTTATTAGAAGCAGCAAGGTGAGGCGTAAACTGCTTATCAGAGAGTTCTTACATCTGAGTCAGAAACATCTCCTGTCGGCTTCTGTCAGCCAGCACTCTGGACCACAGATACAGTCCGGGGTCACAGTTTATATTACGGCTGCTACACAGATAGCATCACATCGATGGATTTCACTTCAGCTTCCCTGGTAATTTTGTTAAACACTTGCCAGTGACTGTGACTTGATTCTGTTCAAGAGTTATTCTTTCAATGTGTTTTTCTTTTCTCTGAAGGAATAAAATACTCTGAAGTTAATCAGGGACCTCATGTGCTTTTTTACATGTCACAAGGTCATGTATCTTGGGCTGATGACAGGGTTGCAAATGGAGACAAAGTGGTCAGAGGCTGCACTAATCCCTGGCATGAGGGATATGGAGGAGCAGCAAATAAAGCAGGGCCTATGTTAAGTGGGTGGGCAAATGCTTTTGAAAAAATCTTCTGAATAGCCTAATTCCTCTTTTCGCTGCATGGACCTGGCTAACATTGTTTTGTGTTCACCCTGGGTGCTCTGGAGCTGATCCTGGGAGTTTTGCCTTCCTGAGAGCCACAGGACCAGACGTTCTGTCCATGTACCTGTGAAAATACTCCTTGGGTTCATCTGAACAAACTGAAATAACCCATGCTGCCCTCAGTCTTTGTTATTGCTTGCTCACCTTAAGTCCTATGTGTAGCTGCTGCTAAAGGAAAGACTGAGGAAGTCTGCCTGCCACAGGAATACTTTAATGATTTTCTTTTAAAAATCATGCCGGAGATAGATTTATATTTTGTTTATTTGCTTTCCTACTAAATATTCCCGCCTCTCACACTCACACATGCTGCCTCTGCATGAGCCCAATATTCCTCAATTTGAGCTCAGATGCTGCAGTGATGGGCACAAATAACGATACCGCATGAAACGCAACAAAGCCTTTCAGCAGCCAGTAGTTTCAGGAGGGTGGTTTGTGTTCATTGCTCCAGTAGAATGAAAGTCAGTATTTCAATGAAAACAAGCAAGCAGTGTGTCTGGGCAGCACACAGCTTCAGAACAGCTTTGATGTAGTTGGCAAAAAAGAAATAGGACTATTATTCATAAGCAGTTTTTTGATTCAGGCTCACTGTATATATGGGCGTGCATATATGTGATTTTTAACTTGTCCTATGCAGCGACACAGTTACAGGTGGTATTCCCTCCCTCTTTTACAGAAATCAGATGAACAGGTGTTAGTTTGTTCTCCTGTAGAAAGGAGGGGGTTTAGGCACCCAGGAACCCCATGCATTTGAGATGCTGGAAGTTTCAAAGGAAACAACAAATTGCCTCCCTCCCTATTGGGGTCCAAGGGGTCCTCCCTATTGACCGGAGCCACAAGCAGAGACTGAAACAGGACTGTGATAATCCTGCGTGGAGGTGGAGAGCCTCCAGCTTTTGCTCTACCCCCAGCCTGGAAGCAGCCTCCGGTACAGCAGTGGGACAGGTGGAATTTGAAGGAGACAGGAAAAAAAAGGAATAATGTCTTGAAGCATTTATTTTACTCGAATGCTTAGACAAGACCCCTTCACACCTCAGGGCACATCCTTATTTGGAAATATTCAGAAATAATTAATAATAAGAAGAATAGGAATAAAAATGTCTAGCCTCTCTACTGAGGAGGGCTGCAAAGCTGTAAAATGGGGATTTCTGCTTTAGTGTGGGCAACTTAGCTTGATGCTGATTTAAATTGCCTTAGGTGAGGAGCAAAGAGCTTACACTGACCATGGCTCCAGCCCTGGGACTGCAGGTCAGGCCAGCTACCAGGGAAAAAGGGCCTCACAGTGCCTGTGTGAGGGGGGAGGAAACCCCCTACTGTCTCCAGTTAAGAAAACAGAATAGCAGAGAAATCCTCTTTTCAGATGAAGGCACCTGAGACCGCTCGGGCAGGACACATTCATGCTGGTGTTCCCCATGGGTCACGGTGCAGCAGCAGATTTGGGCAATGAAGTGGCCCCATCTCAATAGCAGAGAGGTCCCTGAGGGATGGGGCAAATTCATTACGCAGGACAGCCCCTCGCAGGGCAGGGCAGCCCAGGGTAAGTTTGAGCGGTGGCAATTGCCTCCTTGGCAAAGGCAAGCCAGGCCAGGGTTCCCCTCTTTGTCCAGGGCTGCAGATGATGCTGTGCAGTCCATGCAGGCAAGGCAGAAACCGAAAACTATCCTCTCCCCCCAGGGTTTCCCTGGCAGGTCTGTTTTGCCACACTCAGCTCTTTTCTTTTTAACACTGCTTCCCCTCCCCTCCCCTTGAAGTTTTTCAGTCTTGACCAGCCGTTTCAATGTCACCTCTTCAAATGTCACTTGCAGTCCTCTCCTTCGCTCAGGTTGCCCTTGCCCAGATCATTTCTACACGCTTAAAAAAAAAACCCAAGTCACCGTTGCCACCACATCCTTCTCTCTTAATCTTGGGCAGTGCATCTGCCCTGGGCTGGGCTGAGCTCACGGCAAAGCCCAGCGGAGGCC
>NW_008824986.1:14193970-14194196 GCF_000699105.1 Pygoscelis adeliae | reverse complement strand
GCAGGTGGCTTGGCCTGGGGAGCCGCAGTTTGATGCCTCCCTGTGGCCCTGGAGGAGCCAGGGCCTCGGGGAGTCTCCTGGAAAACATGGGTTCTGCCCCGCACCGGCTTCCCAGCAAAGGACTCTTGGGGCTGGGCTGCCAGACGGGATGGAAGCAAGAACTGTGTAGAAAATACTTATAAATATCCATATTTATGCACGCAAGCATATATATATTCATAGCTAT
>NW_008824986.1:14192090-14193551 GCF_000699105.1 Pygoscelis adeliae | reverse complement strand
GGGTTTTTTTTTTTTTTTTTTTTTTGCAGCGCATGTATTAGATGAAGGTAGTTTCGGTGCTACGAATATAAGACGAAAATACACCTAATTCCGTCATCATATAGATATAATATATTTCACTCTCACCACATAAATACAAAACATCCAAATATCCAAAACATTCAGAACAAAAGTTAGTAGCAAGGGCTCAGCGCTTGATTCATTCATTGTTTTTTTCGACTAGTTGCCTAGAAACTTCAGACGTAAATAATTTACAATAAAATTACTATTTTCTTTCTGTCCGGCTCCTTCTGTCCAGTTCTGGTCTATAATTAATTCTATAAACTACAGCAACCATTCCACTTTTTGTAAATTTTTTTTTTTGGTTACAGTTTGGTGGCACGTATTTATACAGTTTGTAAACACCATGTGTTAAAGTTTAAAGAAAGAAAAGAAACTTAAAACCAAAGTAAAGAAATTTTTTTTTTCCAAAGAACTAGCTAAGTACAGCATCCCTTTTCTGGCAAATTCAAGTACCGAAACTGAACAGGAAATATTCGATCCGGAATACTAGAAGATGAAATACATATGTTTGTGGAGAAAATAGCAGTAAGAGTTATGAAGGAAAAAAAAAAAAAAGATTGTTACATAGATGTATTTTAAAGTACAAAAATAACAACAAAAGATACGCTTTTTATATTTTACGTTCATTTTAAATGAAGTGTGAGCGATATACGACAGGGTTATTTTAGGAGGAAGGAAGGCTAAAGATTTTTTTTTATTTAGATGCGCAATGAAATTATTTGGAAAAATCAAATAGGAAAAAAAAAGAAAAATTACCATCGCAACAGATCTGGATGCAAATCGAGTCGCGACTTCCATTATTTATCTGCAGATTTGCTTTTGCAGATAAGGTCAGCAGGACTGGCCCGTGGGAATGCAAAAAAAAAAAAAAAAAAAAAAAAAAGAAAAGAAAAAGGGGCGTTGTGTTATCTCGAAGGGAGAGACAGTTTTATTCAAAATCTCTGCAGCCACTGGTTTCTGTCTCCCCGCTTCGTGCGTGTATTTTCAAGGCAGTCCGTTTCGGCCCTTCCCACATTCAAGATTTATGGTGAAAAATAAAAGTTGCTGGAGGTTTTCCTGGCTGGTATTAAGGGCAAACGGCAAGGACGTTACCCGGGGACTGCAGTGCAGTGGGTGTGGGTGAAACGGGGGCCACAGGTGGAGCCCCCAAACCTTTGTGCTTAGGAGTCACTGAAGCCTGGGGGGACAAAAAAAACGGGCATCACCTGGCAGCTCCATCTTCCTCTCTCCGAAATCCTTCTTCCTCTCTTGGCATTGGCTAAAGCCATCCGAAAGAGCCCGGCCAAACCGCACCCCGTCCGCTCTCCCTCTCCGTCCCTTTCCTAACGGTGTCAAAGCAAACGAACAGACAGACAACACCACCACCACCCCACCCCCCGAACGGACAGACGGACCCCC
>NW_008824986.1:14190104-14190684 GCF_000699105.1 Pygoscelis adeliae | reverse complement strand
CGCTCGCAGGGACCCCGCACGCTGCCACCGCCGCTGCTGTCCGCTCAGGTCCAGCTGCCTTTCCTGGGTGTGACAACAGCTCTGCGCTCCTTTCCCAGTCTCCCGGCCTGGACAGTCTCTCTCCCCTCCCCACCCATTTTAAACAACGTGTAACTTTAAAAAGGAATCCTGGAAGCCCCTCCAAAAAAAACCCCAAAACAAAACAAAAAACACCCATGGCGGTTTCTGTAACCTACGAGCTATTGAACTTGTCATTCCTATCCGGCAGGGGAAAGAAAAAAGCTAATTAGCTTGTCAGGGGAATTTATTGTTGTATGATATTTTGCAGAAATGTGAAACCGGCTTTCAGAAGTTTGGTCTTTTGACATGCTTCCCCGCACCCTCGCATAGTTTTAACCCGCCTGACCGCCCACGGCCGCTCTGCCCTGCAGGATGGAGGGGCGATTCTCCCCCTCGAAAATACAGGGACTCAAAATACGGTCCAAACTTCAGTCCCGTCCCCGGATCTCTTGTACCCAGGAAAGAGCGCTCAGACCAAACGTCTCTAATCCAGCAGCTCCCAGGGGAAGGCCAGCCTGCC
>NW_008824986.1:14188077-14189332 GCF_000699105.1 Pygoscelis adeliae | reverse complement strand
TCCCGTTTACCCCCCGGGACCCCTTTTTTTTTTTTTTTTTTTTTTTTTTTTTTCAATTTTTCCGAGGGAAGGAGCCGCCGCCAGCGTCTTCAAGACCGAGACCCGAGTCAGGATGGAGCAGGGTCCCTGAGACTGCGGAACTGCACCTGGCCACGACTCCGAAGGAAGGAAAAAAAAAAAAAACCCAACCACAACAGAGAAGGAAGGAAGGGGCAGTGGGGGCCCAGGGCTCTGAAAATAATCCCCTCAGCCCATTTAAAAATTGGCTTGAATATGTTGCACTGACAGTACGACACTGCGGCATCACCCACGGCCCCTCTGGGAGGCTGGGGAGAGATCCTCCAGGCCGGGCTTTGTGCCTGGAGTGCAGGGCTACTCTTTGTTCCTCCCGGGCTCCTGAGTAGGGCTTGCTGGAAGCCGCCGCACACATCCAGCTGCCCCCCAAAATATAAAACCTACTTATTTTTTTTTTTAACAAGTTTCCCATGCGAAAAAAAGCAGGCAGGAGCTTTCAGGGCATAGGCAGCGCTGCCCCCGAGCTGGCTGACTGCCCACCGTGAATCTGGGGACACCTCCAACTCACCCAGCATCCCGGGGAAAGCATCTCCGCCGCCGCCGCGGCTTTGGGGTTTTGGCAAACAGGAGAAGGGGGGGGGGGGGGGCGCCAAAACAAGGCACCAGGCAGCCTGCAGAAACCTCGCTTTTCTGGTAGCCCCGACCGAAAGAAAGCGGGACAAATCTTATTAACACGACTGTCGAGCTAGAGCCAGATTCATGTTATATTAAAGCCTTCCCAACTTTGCTTTCCGTTATTTACCTCTTCGGTACGTTTTAAATCAGAGACAACCACATCATTTTAATCTGACCCCTCTCTGGGTCAATCGGTCGCGCAAGGACTAATTATTGTTTACAAGGCCTGCTTCGCACTAATTTTGTTCCGATTCTGTTCTCTCCCTCCTCCCCCAAAACGCACCTTAATAAAACTGAAATTACTTCGGGTAATTTTTTTTTTTTTGAGGGGGTAGGAATCGAATGATTTAATTAGTTTAGCCTGGGAGGGAGACGAGGGTGAAGGAAAATAAACGTATAACTATTAAAAAAAATTTAAAAGCCCATCGTCATCCCTCCGTTGATTTTAAGGCTGATGGTTATTTAAAAATAGCCCTTTCTGCTGGGACGCTGGGCGCGGGGAGAGGGGGGACAGCGGGAACGCCCGCCCTCCGCGGAGGACCTTCCTGCCCGCTCCTACAGCCGG
>NW_008824986.1:14174350-14187935 GCF_000699105.1 Pygoscelis adeliae | reverse complement strand
CCGCGGCCCCTCCGAGGGAGCGCTGGCCCCGGCGGGCTCCCTGCGGGCACGGGCACCCCGGGAAAGCTGCAAAGCAGGAAAAAAAAGCGGGGCCGGCCCGGTGCGGAGCAAAGCCGGGGAGGAACCACCGCGGCTTAACTTTCCCCCGAGCCGCTGGCGGAAATTCACCGAAATAAAGCCGGGCTGGAGCGGGGCTGCAGGGCACAACCCGGCCGGGATGTGGGATCTCTCGCCCGGAGCCGTAGGAAGGCCTTTCAACCCAGGGACGGACCAAAGGCAAAGCAACAAAATAAACAAATCTCCCGGGCGTGAAGGGAGCTCACCTTCCCCCACCCTCGCGAAATACCTCACACTCATACCTCTAACTAGGATCCTCCTGCAATAGTCCGGATCAGCCGAACTAGATTTACTTTTATTACAATCTTCCGCAGCTGCAGAGGCAGAAAAAGTCCCTTGCTGATCCTTCAAAAAAGAAGTAGAAATATTTCCTTCAGACCCTTTGCTTTCCTTGCCCTCTTTATGTCCGTTCTTCGAGACCCGGTTAGCTTCAGTCTCTGAACTGCATCTAACGTCCATTTTGTCTTGTTTCCCAAACATGTAGTGCAATAAAAACAAAAACAAAAAACCACAACAAAAATATAGAAGAGTAGAAGAAGAAGACGAAGTCTGTGCTGGATATTGCACGGCTTAGGGTCAGATCGGTGGGGATCTGTAAAGCACCTTGCGTAAGGAAGGTCGGGTTTTATCCCACTGGAAAAGCAGCGGCTTCCTCAGTCCCAGCGTCCTAATGTGACTGTCCAGCTTCCCAGAGCGCCCAGTGATCAGGTACTCAACAGTACAACTCTAAAATGATTTAATGTCTGCCTTATTACAGAGACATGTAGTTGTTAGACACACAGAGGGACGCGCACTCGCTGTTTCAATTGATTACGGGTAATTTTGCAGCCTCCACATTTAGGTTACCTCATGAATACACTAAATTGTTTGGATAATATATCAGATCGTAATGGATGGTTTGTGTGCTTGTCCCCAATCAAGTAGAGTTTAGCCAGTGAATAAACTGAAATGATTGGTCTTGCTTTCAGGAAACACACAATCAAAAGACTGAGACTTCCAGAAAAAAAAAAAAAAAAAAAAAAAAAAAAAAAAGAAGAAAAAAAAAGGGGGGGGGAGAGGGGAAAAAAAAACTTTTGACAAGATTCACCCTGAATTGTTAGCACCATTAGCAGCCATTATTAACTTTCTTCAGTATGCCTTTGACCTCCCGATTATATAGTGGCTTTCTCCAAAGCACGCCAAATAAATCTGAATAAAGCTGCTAGGAAGGGCTGGAAAAATGCAGTTGTAGGGGGGTGAAAAAAAAAAGCCCCCTGAATTCTAAACAAACAAACAGAACCCCAGCACGCACACACACAAAAAGTTCTTCCTTCAAGCAGATCTCTCCAAGGAAGCAGGTTATCTTGGCCAGCAGAAATCCTCCTTAACACATCTCCCCACAGACAGCCATCTTAAACTCCTACCTCTCCTTATTTCAGTCCCGATACTTGCTTTTTGTGCTTCTCCCTCTGTGTGTGTGTGTATGTGTGCGTGCATGTGTGTGTGCTAATTCTGCACCTTCGCAAACACTGAACCTATTCGCAGAGCCTGCTCATTGAAAAAAAAAAGCAAAAAAAAAAAAAAGCCAGCTTTGTGTGCAGTGGATCCGGGAGGGGGAGAAACGGAGAGGGGGAGAAAGAGGGAGAGAGGGAGGGAGGGAGGGAGAGAGAGAGATAGCCCGTGAAAAATCTCAACTGCGTGATCCACTAAAGGAGAAAAAAGTTTTACTCTAGCTATTTCATTGTCTCTGCTACAATATCTTTGAGAACCGCAACAGCCAGTAATCCAATAAGACCATTGATTAGGCTACAATGATTCAATTCAAGCAAATGGCCTTGTGCAAAGAGCATGCTCCAGTCCTTCTTGTCACCTTGCAGGGCAGAAGCCCTCTTCATGCTGCTCTCCTTATTCATTCCTTTATGGGAAATGTAGAGCGAAAGGAGTGAAAGATGGCAATTATCTAATTGGACTATTAACAAACAATTCTCTGAGTGTGGCTGTCTGGCAGTGGTTCTTGGGCGAGGTGAAAGGCCACATGTTGCACTGGCCCCATTCACAAAGAGTTTAGGGGCCTGAGAGAGAGAGAAAGAATTTTCCCTGAGAATTTTTCATACAAACGCCAGAGTACCCATCAGGCGTGCTCCTCTCCGCCTCGTCCTCTGCCTGCCTGGGCTGCTGCCTGGGAATTTTACCCACCTGAAGCAGGCTGGGGGAGCCATGCGTTTTACTGCAGATGATATCAGCGGGTAAAAGCAGAACGAGGTGCCCTTGTCAGGGCTGCTCAGCCCCACGGGTATCATCCTGCTCCCGCTTGCCCCGTGGGACCCAGTCTTTGTCCAAGGCAGTGTGACAGAGTGAAGGATTCAGCGCTGGGGCCTAACCATCATAAATAGGAAATTCAGGGGAGACAAAAAAAGAAGGGGGGGGAAAGAAGAGAAAGGAAGGGAAAAGAAAGGAAGGGAAAGCAAGGGAAAATAAGAGAAAGAAGGGAAGGGAAGGGAAAGGAAAGGAAAGGAAAAGAAAGGAAAGAAAAGGAAAGGAAAGGAAAGGAAAAGAAAGGAAAGGAAAGGAAAAGAAAGGAAAGGAAAGGAAAAGAAAGGAAAGGAAAGGAAAAGAAAGGAAAGGAAAGGAAAAGAAAGGAAAGGAAAGGAAAAGAAAGGAAAGGAAAGGAAAAGAAAGGAAAGGAAAGGAAAAGAAAGGAAAGGAAAGGAAAAGAAAGGAAAGGAAAGGAAAAGAAAGGAAAGGAAAGGAAAGGAAAAGAAAGGAAAGGAAAGCAAGGGAAAATAAGAGAAAGAAGGGAAGGGAAAGGAAAGGAAAGGAAAAGAAAGGAAAGGAAAGGAAAAGAAAGGAAAGAAAAGGAAAGGAAAGGAAAGGAAAAGAAAGGAAAGGAAAGCAAGGGAAAATAAGAGAAAGAAGGGAAGGGAAAGGACAGGAAAGGAAAGGAAAGGAAGGGAAAGGAAAGGAAAGGAAAAGAAAGGAAAGGAAAGGAAAAGAAAGGAAAGGAAAGGAAAAGAAAGGAAAGAAAAGGAAAGGAAAGGAAAGGAGAAAGGAAAAAAGAGAAAAGAAAAGAAAAGAAAATAAAAGAAAAGAAAAGAAAATAAAAGAAAAGAAAAGAAAAGAAAGAAAAAGAAAGAAAAAAAAAGAAAAAGAAAAAGAAAGAGAAAAGAGAAGACGGCAGTTCATAGGTGCATTTCAATGAGTTGTCTTTAGTAGAAATCTTAAATCTTGGTCATTTTTCCACAAATCACAGAATAATTTCTTTTTATTGCCATTGTCTGAAAAGTCAGACTGAGATTGAGGAGGTGGCCCTAAGATTTTCATCAAGCCCTGTTGTTTCAACTACATTTATACATGCAACTGGATGTAGAATGTCCTTATTATGGACCAGGTTTTATTTTTCCTTACGGCCAATGCATCTCAGCAATCTCTGGTCATCTGTTGTTATTAGTTACTACTTGTATGGCAGTCATACCCAGGGGCCCAAATAAATCACAGCCCCATTGTGCTGTGAACCCCCATTGTATCTTCATGCAGATATATAGAGGGGATGGAATGAGTTCATTTCCTCCATGAATTCGCAATGCTGTGCAAAGGCCTGTTGTGTGAAGGGATGCTCGTGAAATAGTACGTTTAAGAGAGATTTGGTCCTTTCAGGGGAGGTGCAACAAGTGGATGCTGATTAGCAAGAACATTTTTCATGTATCTGAAGTATAGGTTTGTGTTTAGCAGGTAAGCTTTGTTGTGTGATATACACAAACGTATACATGTGTATGTATGCATAGGCAAGGTAGCATCAACAGTCCTGGCTGGACATGTTTGTTTAATGCTAGATAAAACAAAGTTCTATTTCAAACATTTTTTACATAACAGATATTTTTTTGACAGAATAAGCATAATGATTCCCATAAAAGGTCTACTGGGAAATACAGGGAGCAATTATAATTATATTTGCATAGGTGTGTAGGAGTATGTATGACATTTCCCCCCATGTTTTTCGTTATGCTAATATCTAGGCACAGGCCATATTAATAAACATGGAGCTATTGAACTCAATTACACTGCTTGAAGCAGAATATCTGGAGATTAAATATTGTATTTGTGCGATAATCTGGCTTTTTTTTTTTTTTTTTTTTGCAACAAGGACCTGATCCAAAGCTCAGTAATGGCCAGGGGAATTTTGTTCTACATGTGTAACATCCTAACAAATGCATTGCAAACCCCTTTTTGTCCACAGAAGTCAGTGCTATAAAAAGGCTTTCCCCTATTAAATCAGCTAAATTTGCTTTCACACATTATGAACACAGTACTGTTGAAGATCTGGAAATCCAAATAATGAGTCTAATCCTGTAGCAAACTTGTAGCGAGCAGACAAGTCTATCCACACACAGCTCAGTTACTTTAATTGAGGTCCGCTCATCTGCAACAAATAGCAAAGTCCAGAACAGCGCTGCGAAATTCAAATTTTTACCATTTATAAAGTCAACATTTTCATTAGTCTAGCAGTCATTAAACTTCCTTTCACCTATTCTCATTTTTTTTTCCCCAATAGACTTAAAGCATTCTTGAATATTATGTTCTTTCAGGACATAAGTCCCCTTCTTACTGTCATAACTCCAGGGAGCTTCAGCACGCTTATATCTACACTTATGTGCCACTGGATAAGCAGATTAGGCGTTATCTCTTTTCCCTTCAAACAGTGCTTAAAAATGACTTGGCACACTCCACAGGTACTCCCTGGCTGTACCTTGCTATGTAGAGTATCTTGTTGCTTTTCAAATACAGTTTTATTAGTTTGTATTAGCATGTAGGAGGCTGAAAAATTTGTTTCTCATTGACCGCCACTATTTATATTCTTTTTATCTCTATTTGATGGGTAGGAAAGATACCCATTATTGCTACTACTTCCTAAACTCTTCTTCATCAAAGAAATATTTTTGTCCTAAACTCTCTTTAAGGCTTGCATGCCAAGCTGGTTATCACAGTCTGAGCATGGTGCTAAATTGCTATTGAGCTTCAGGGCATATGCTTGAAGTTAAAAGATTCATCAAAAGGATCCTGTGTTTAATTCACTTAATTTACTGTGTAACATGGATTCCTATCCAAATAATATCCTTATGAGTATAAACTTTTGTTGACATGGAGAGTCGGCTCTTGCACTCCTTTGCTATCTCTGCGTTGCAGAGTCATCCTAATAGACTTTGTCCTTGGTGGGTGTTTACACGTCTCAGCTGAACAGTAAAACAGAGCCAGCCCAGCATTCACAGACAAGTAGGCTCATCTAAATATCTAACAACCTGCTCTGCTGTCTGCAACAGGCACCCATCGCTGCCCAGCCAGGGCGAATGTAAGAAGAGGAGTAAAGGCTTCCCCAGCACCCTCCCAGCCCTGAGGTAAAAAGGCATGGCTCAGAGATCTTCTGAATCGAAAGACTTATGTCTGTGTTTAATAGCCCTAAGTAGGTTTTTCTTCCATTAATTTGCCTAATTATTTTGATTCAGATTATTTGCTTTTGAATTTACAGATGCATTTGGCAAGCAGCTGCTAGGCACATTTTTTGGATACTTGTTTAGCACAGGGGATATGAACTGGTACCTTGGGGCTGAACATCTTCCTGGTTATTTCCAATTAACAGAGAATATGGTAGTTACTCATAATGATACATTACATGTGGAAATGTCAAGGAGTTGCTATGAAGAGGTCCTACCACACATCCAGCACCCTTGGTCACTGTTAAAGGCAAATGAAGGAGAAACAGAAAACCTCATTATTATGTGCACAGATGCTACGTTTCTCTTGGACAGGACGCTTCTGTCCAGTGTGAGTGACACTGTGAGCAGAGAAGAAGATTATCTTCATGAATACAGGAGGCTCACCAGAAGGTTCTTCTTTCTTACAGGTCTCAGTGCTGTGCTAATCATCAGGAACTTTGAGCACCTTCTTGAAACAAAGTGCACAGAATAATTAACAACTCTGTTGCTCTTGCAATTATTCGCTGCTGGGGAGGAAATTGCCATACTATTTAAGATGAACTCTGGAAATTTCAGTATATACATACTACTGTGTATTCAAGGGACATTTAAGAGGCATATGCTAAGCCCTTGGTTGAAGGTGGTAATTTGTTCTAGTGGGAATTGGCTCCATCTCCTGCAAGTGAGCCTAGAAAATGGTCCTCTTCCCACACAGGTGAGCAGTATCCTTGAAGAACAGGACCATGCCTTTATCTGGAAGTTTCACACTGTCTTTGAAGAAAAGGATTGAAGTCTTTGACTCAGTTCAGCTTTCTGTGTGAAGTGGAAGATAAGGCTGTCATGTTTGTGGTAGTCTACATGGCTAGAAACAGTACTAATTCCACTTTCCCAAGGACTGATGCCCAGGTACATTTGTGTTGTACAATGGCACGTGGGTCCCTGGATCATGATATAAAAGACATCACATGGTGTGTTTTATGTGAAATTAAATGTCACAGGCTCCCAAGAACTCTAACAGGTACAACAGCAAGACAAAGATAATTTCTCTCTGTCTTATAAGTGGGCAACACCATCATACATTGGTATGAAATAGGGATGTAGCTCTGTTTCCAAATAGGCTTCATCAGCTCTTATGCAGGTGTTGTGTCCTTCATGCCAGTGCCCTATATATTCCTCTTTGAGCAAGCATTCTGAAAGACAACTGTTTAAAATAAATGACCATATCCAGACACCTACTTAAAATAAAGTATCAGATCAAGATAATGTTATTCCTTGTAGCTGTCACATTCCCATGCTTTGCTATATTCCTGCTTACTAGCCTGATGCAGAATACAGAACTAGCTGCTTCTTAATTTTCCTGCACACTTTGCCCGTAATTGAAGTATTGTCTCTTCCAGATACTGAACTGAGTGTATTGGCAGGACTCAGCAGCGCTGTTCTGGAGGTCAGTAATAATGAGCATGGTTATCACACGTGTATCATGGTTAATCCCGTTGTGGTCATTATGAGCTGCCCCTTACAGTTACCAATCTGGACAGTAGATTAATACAAAGCTTCATTGCCTGTATCATGCCCATGGCATATGCGAGCCATCTGAACAATGGCGAGGCATGATTCTTTTCATGAAGGAAAATTGTGAATTAAGAGAAAATACCGTTTGTTCTCTGACGGCAGATTGAGAGTCTTTGGTTTCAGCCTCAGCTGTGTCACTGACTCCCTCCGTAACCACCAGCACCTGAACACTTAAACTCCCTCTGCCTTCATTTCACCCTCTCCTGACAGGGGTATTAGCTTTACCAACTTTATGTGAGCACTTATGATTATTTACCACCTCAGAAGCTGTTAGCCCATGAACCTTTACTATCTGTGCTAAAGCTCTTGCAATCCTATTCATTCCCATAGTCAATACAAGCAATCTTGAAGGTTTAAACAGCGCAAGAGGACAAGTTTGGAAAGGTGACGTGTTCAGGGTAGTAGGTGTGATCTGTACTCTTTTCAATACTTGGAGTTTTAACATTGAAGACCTATGCATCAAAAGCAAAAAAAAAGTTGGATTTTGGGTTAAAATAATTCAGTTCTTTCATTTTGGATGCTCAAGTCAGGTCAGATTGAACACAAAGCATGTCTCACATACTCATAATTATGGTCTCAGGGAGCCAGGGGAAGGCTGTCCAGGACAGTCTTGCTGAGCTGAATCTGTTCCTTAGGTGCCACCTAGTTACTAGAATGATGTGAGAGGTCAGAAGCCGTCCCTTCACTCTGGAGTGAGACAAACTCTGCCATCATCCCAAGGCTGGTGTAGTATGGTAGCCCGTAGACTTGGTGAAAATCTTCTTGAAATTACATCTTTTAATTTTTTTATTGCTGGTTTTACCTTATTATCAAGTACTTCTTGTGAAAGTGAAAATGTGAAATGTGAATGGAAATGTCAATGGAAGCCACAAGTACAAACCATAAACAAAATCAAATCTGTTTTGGAAAGGATTGTCTACCTGGGTGCTTTGGTTACACCCAACAAACAAGAGGCTAAATGGGAAATTCTCGAACTATAGATCTTGAAGATTAACTCATACCATAAAGAGAAATGTGGCCACATTTACAGGAAGTTTTTGGACTGAATGTGTAGCTTGAATGCTGGCAGGATGTTACCTGAAATATAGTAGTATTTCAGATGGACACCTGAAGGAGTGGTTCAATATACTTCCTAACACTTTGTTAGGGAAAATGATGGAAAAGGTAGGCAAAAAAAATCAGTGCAGTTTGGTTTGTTAAACCTGTAGGAGATTGTGGGTCGGTTTAGGGTGACTTCACTTTATGGTGAATACTTCACCTGATGGATTTAAACACACTGGGAGACTGAGGATCATGATGGCAGACAACTCTGAACATGGCTAAATGCAAGGTAATGCAAATCATCAGTGATTAGCTGTATAGCTTGAATAATCTGAAAAGCCCTGAATTTCCAGGAATCTCTGAGGAAAAAGAACCTCTACCAGGAGTCATCAGTGTCTGATTTACCTCAATCTATAGCAGCAGCTTAAAAAAAATAAAAAGATTATTTGGATTTATTAAATAGAGATAGAGCAGGATGCCAAAAAAAATCAGGATAACACAGGATTATGCCATAAATCCACATTAACTCTGTATCCATTCTTTTTATTCTCTTCTCTCCTCTCATGAGGTATGTAGCAGAGTCCGAAAATGTTCAAGAAATGAGAATAAAAATAATTACAGAGCTGCCAGGATTAACACATGAGAGATGGCAAAGTCTAGAATTATTTTGCTGATGAAAGTGGAGCTGCTTGTGGAAGTCAAAATTCTCAAGCACAAAGCATTGGACTTTATTTTATCACATGAGAACAAACATCAGGTTAAATTAAAAACCAGCAGATTTAGAATGAAAAGTAAATGCCCAGACACATGTCTCATCACCTATGGGAGTTGCCGTTGCAGGAGTTTACTAAGGCAAATACCTTGGCTTGATTTTAAAGTGAATTGGACACTTTAGAATTACCTCATTACACAAGGTTGAAAACAGCTATCAGCGTGATTGAATCTTACACCCCGGGCTGGACACTGATCACATGGAGGAGTGATGCAGAAGCAGAAGCACATCGGTTTGGGGTTTAGTTTGGATATTCTGTAATATATCAGAAAGACTGATGGCATTGGGTAGGAAAAAACTAAAGTAGTACATTTTGGATAGCAGTTAACTTTAATACTTATTACTACGTGTTGTGGTTTAACCCCAGTTGGCAACCACGCACCACACAGCCGCTCGCTTACCTTCCCCCCCCCGCCCCGGTGGGATGGGGGAGAGAATTGGAAGAGTAAAAGTGAGAAAACTCATGGGTTGAGATAAAAACAGTTTAATGATTGGAATAAAAAAAAAAAAAAAAAAAAAAAAAAAAATATTGTAATGAAAAGGAAAACAACAAAAAGAGAGAGAGAAGCAAAACCCAGGAAAAACAAGTGATGCAACCACCCACTGACCGATGCCCAGCCAGTCCCCGAGCAGCGGCCCCCCCGGCCAGCTTTCCCCCAGTTTATGTACTGAGCATGACGTCACATGGTATGGAATGTCCCTTTGGCCAGTTTGGGTCAGCTGTCCTGGCTGTGCCCCCTCCCAGCTTCTTGTGCACCTCCAGCCTTCTCAGTTGGTAGAGCACAGGAAGCTGACAAGTCCTTGACTAGTGTAAGCACTACTTAGCAACAACTAAAACATTGGTGTGTTATCACATTATTCTCATGTTAAATAATCCAAAACACAGCACTATACCAGCTACCAGGAGGAAAAATCACTCTATTCCAGCTGAAACCAGGACACTATGTAATTTGTGTCTCTGGTAAGAAAAAAAATGAGTTTGATCAGTGGAAGAGACAAGCCATTTGGCATGATCACATCATAAGGGAGGTGGGGATTTAGTGAAACCATTTTGTCTTAGGTGTCCCTTCCATGGGAAAGCACATTTTAGCTCGAACTTCAGCATTAGAAGGAAAGGCAAAGGCATAAGGATTATTGGCTCCCAAATATGCTTCTACCAAGCAAATGGGACACTTCGCCAATAGTTTTGTGTAAGGTTGGGACTTTGGAGGTAGAAAGGTACAAGACATATCTAATATAGTGTGAGGCTAAGGGAGCAAGCCATCTTCTGCTGGTACATTACCCAAAACGTGGAGGACAGCTCAGCAAGTGATGTTCTGTAAAGCCAAGTCTGTTGAAGTCTGCAGCACTGGCAAATGCTTTGGGACTGTGCTTTGTGTTTCTGCAGAGCGCAGGCAAGGACAAGGAGGAGAAGAGCAAGAAGAAGAAGAGATCTTTTGTACTGGTGGACCCCAGCAGGTTACTTGACAAAGGGATCTACAAAATTTGGAAACCAAACTCCTTGAGCACCTTTATGGTAGAAGGCGCATTCCACCTCCGGGCACAAAAGAAGGATGATTTATTATGTTTTCAAGTTCCTAGAAGGAAGTAGTCTATGTAAGAGAATAAGACATCCTGGAGTCGGGATCCATGCTGGCTGAATTCTAACATTTGCTTTTGCATGAAAGGAGTAGTGCTGGGCCCATAGTAATTGCACTGTCAGGAAGAAATAATTTGGGCAGAAATATGGCAATAGTAGTCTTTTTACCACATCACTCGGTTTCCTATTAATGGTTATAAAGGGGTTTATACATTGTTATTGTTTTGCTTATTGATTTATATAACAGGGACATACAAATCTCAGATAATAGTTTGTTTCTAAAGACTGGGATATTCCTAGGATATTGTTTGGCTATTTCTTTTGCTAGGATATTTCTACCTCCCAATAACACAAGAAAAATGAAGTTATATTAGTAATATCTAGAATCCCCATATCTGTCTGTGCTCCTGATGGATTAGATGCTGTGCAAAAAGATTGAGTATGCTTTAAGACATTTACAACGTGAACAAGACTAATTGGATAAGAGAAGAAATATGGTTTATTTTATTTTTATAGATGGAAGAAAATGTTTTCTTTTATTTTATAGATGGAAAAAAAGAAGCACAGAGAATGCTATGTTTTCCCAATGGTGCCGGAGGGACTGAATGAGATCCTCAGGGCAGTGCTCTAACTCTAAGACCGTCCACCAAGAAAAGAAAAAAAATATTCAGGAAACAGAGGGGTTATTCAGCAGGGAAGCTGAAAAATTGCCAAGGCCCCATTGTTGAGTTCTAAGGTGTAGAAATGATGATACCCACTCTGCCTTTTAATATGGCACATACAACATCCATGTGATGTCTAGCTGGGAAGAACAAATGTTTGGCATGTTTTCAAAGGGCATGCTCTTGAAACGCTTACTCAGATCCTCATGTGCCAGGTAAGAGAAGCAGAGATCCAGCTGTAACAACCTTTTCCAGTTCAGGAGGATGCACAGCTCTGAGGACTCATTCTAAGTTCTTCCACGGAGACACGGTGCTACTGATGTTATTAAAACTGCTCTTGATTTAGACCCCTGCCAGATTAAGGTCAACCCCAATGACTGCTTAGTTAGCAGCCTACTACCTGGTTAGTATGAAGCTGTTCCACGCAATTTTTTGTCTTAGTTTTATCTTTTTGTCTGTTACACCTTCATTTCCTCCTAATGAAGAGTAGAATTGGACCCTTCGGTGTCTGTCTCCTTTTATCATAGGAACTAATTCACCATTGTGTTGGCAGCGCTCCTACTACTGTCAATGGGAATGATGTATTTGAATGAAGGAGAATGAGGCCATAACTGTTTAAGAATTATGCTATTAAGACAGCACAATGTGTTTTATTTTTATATAGAGCATTACATATGAAGAGTCAAAACCGCTTTGCAGAGAAAAGGGATAATAGACTGTACTTCACAGAGTTGTTTGGAGTGGTGCTCTGATTCAGAAGGAAAAGGACAAATGACTGTACAGATGTGAAGAGAATAGCAGAAAAGCTGGATCTTCAAGGCAATAAAGCAGCCAGCAAGTTTCCTGACAGAACAGACATGGCAAAGGGCAAATGGAAAGATGAGCTACTGAAAAGAGCTTAATGTCAGCTGGGCAAAAATATAAAGATGTAGAACTTCAGGCCAGAGTAACCCCCTCAGTTCTCCTCCTGCCAGATACAGGCCAGTGCTTACCCTTGAACTAAGCACCACAGGTCAGTGTCCATTTACATGGAACATATTTCTCCCTGTTATCTTATGAATCCACCTGCTTCTGTCATCTCAAGACATGACATGCGTTGGGGAGATGTTGCACGATGCAGCCACCCACAGAACGGGCCATTGCAGCATCCTGCTGGCACCAGCTGGGGGGAAGAGCAGGAGGAATGGCAAGATGGGCAGCGCAGAGCCGTGCTGCCTCATTTATTCCTGTACAGTTTTTCCAGTTAGGGAAGCACATCACCCACCTGCCCAAATTTGGCAGGTTGCTATTGAGTTAGGCTGCAAGCCTGAGTGCAATGAACGGCCACGTGCTATGTTGTGGGAAGGCTGCTCGATGTGAGTATGTGAATAGCTGCTTCCTTATCAGACAGAGTGTCAGTTGTTGCGCTGCTGCGTGGGAAGACACAGGCAATGGTCCTTTCAGCAAATGAATGCCACATCTGGATTTCTTTTCATTTCATTATGTTCCTAGCCTTTGTGTACCTCCCTCCCATCCGCTTCCTTTTTAACGGGATCCATCCAGTTGCCTGCAAGCTGGCAGGAATAAAAGGGACATGTGCTTGCATTGCAGCCATTTCCATGCCTGCAGCTTCTGCAGCGGGATGTGGGCTCGCTTCCAGGGAGCTCCAGTCCTGCCAGCAGTGTGGCAGACACAGCACCCTGCTCAGCCTGGGGTCAGAGGCCTCGGGAGCTGCAGGGAAAAATTGTAGTGGTGCTAAAAGTTTGCTGTATCTGACTACCTGCCATGGGTCTACCTAAGCTGCAGTCGCTGAAGTAGCTGAAATACAGATGAGCCCGAAGGCTGCCTCTTCATCTAGGAGGAAGTCTCTGGAGGAGCTGGAAACATGGCATGCGCCGCACCTCCCTTCCTGCCTTCCACCCCACTGCCTCCCAGGCACTTCCTAGCTGCTCTGCATGTCTGGGTGCTAACACTTTTGCTTCAGAGGGTGCTTTTCAGCTAAGTTTGAAACCCTGCCTGCAGCAGGGCAGGTGGAGTTTTTAGAGCAGATGAAGTGTCCAAACAAAACAGTCCATCCCAAAAACATTTCATAGAAAGTGCCATACAGACGATTGTCTCAAACATCTCCCTCACATTGCACTGTGTTAGAAAGCTCAGCTTGCTTAGTTTAATTCACTGGGATGATTTTGCTGCTGCACCTTCATCTGGAGCTCAGTCATCCAGGATAGCAGGGCTCATTCTCAGAAATGCTAAGAAATGTTTGCACAAAGTTGCTGTTTGATTAATTTAGAATCATAGAATCATAGAATCATTAAGGTTGAAGAGACCTCTAAGATCATCGAGTCCAACCGTCAACCCAACACCACCATGCCCACAAAACCATGTCCCTAAGAGCCTCATCTACACGTCTTTTAAA
>NW_008824986.1:14166972-14171930 GCF_000699105.1 Pygoscelis adeliae | reverse complement strand
TGAGAGTCACCCCACCATGTTTCTGTGATGGTGACTAAGTCATATCTCTCCCGCTGCACAATGGCTTCCAGCTCCTCCTGTTTGCCGCCCATGCTGCGTGCATTGGTGTAGATGCACTTGAGCTGGGCTATCGATTTCGCCCCCAGCATCAGCATGCCACCCCTAGGCTCATCTCTAGTGAGCCTGGTTTTATCCCCTTCCCCCTTCAAACCTAGTTTAGAGCCTTTTCAATGAGCCCCACCAATTCATGAGCAAAATTTGATCCCTAGGGCATACAGAAACCTCAGAGAAACATATTTTGCCCGAGTAGATTTGCGATCAATAATCTCTTTCAGCTTTATTTTTCCCATAAAAGAAGCTTTCGGCATTTTCTATTATCAAATCCCTGTCCAAGCATTTACTAGGCAATGGCAGTGAGGTAAAGGAAGTGTTTATGGTCTTAATTTTTGCAGAGGTGAGATGGAGCATGGGCAGATGAAATGACTTCCCTGAAGTGGGATATTGAACTTGTAGCAGTGCTGGAGTGGAGCCTTGCAGGGCTTTGCTGCTCAGTTCCATGTTTGCAGCACTTCTGTCCTGAAGCCCCAAGTAAAACAAGTCAAACAATATAGACTAGTAACATTTGAAATAACTCATGTGAATCATTAAAAAATATTTGTTAGATGTTGGGATTTCCTTTTTCACCCTCTTTTAAAATAATATTTTAATATAACATCCAGCAAGAATCCTCTCCCACTATATACAAAATTTAAAGTCTACTACTGAAATGAAATGCAAATAAAACATTCAAAGATTTCCAATACGGCAAAGCACTTAAGTATGTGTTTATCTTTAAACACATCTGGAGCCCTATTGACTTTGACAGGACTACTCATATGCTTAAAGATAAGCCTGCTTTTGTTGGATTATGGCCCTGAGGATGTAAGCGCTGGGGGAATCATTTTCATGCTCTCCAGAAAGGTCTTTAAATCACTTTTGTTTAAGGAGAGCTAACTGGTTGGATGTAAACATACCTAACAAACCAATAGATCAAGATTAACTTTTATGCTGAGCCACTTGACACATCTCTAGAAATTACTTACTGTTGAAGTTTGGTTCTTAAAGAGAATAACGATCCAATTATTTTTTAAATTAAATAGAGCTGTAGGAAAACCTTGATACCTCCGTGTGGGAATTTTGTTTAAAAAAAAAAAAGAAGGAGAAGAGAGACCCAGCCATGTTGAAGAATGCAGTGTGCATGTCTGAAGGGCAGGAGAGTTAGGTGGATTATTAGATTTCAGCACTTGAAAGGAGAAGCAGTGTGGTACATAATAGGACTTCGACAGATCATCTGCTGTTGGTTTTGCTGTTTTGCTGGTGATGCTCTGAGATCGATAAAACAGATGGGCGGCAGGGCAATGTGGCCCTAAAAAATAACAGTTGGCTCTAATACAGTATCTTTGATTTGTGGATGTTTAAGAGTCTAATCCAAAGTCCTTGAAATCAATGGAAATGCTCTCATTGACTTCAAGGAGCTTTGCTGCAGGCCCTGCACCACTCATCTTGCCACGCTACACAGGCACTCAGGTCTGTTCAGATGTGCGGATCCGGCAAGGTCAGCACTGCACATCCCCTTGGAGGGGGCACAGGCACTGGGGTTGGGATCTTACCCCTGCCCTTGACATACACACCCCTGCACTTCAGAAAAAAAATTGGAAACAGTGCTTCTTTCCCAGCGTCTTTGGATGTTTTCACTTCTTCATGGTCCACTGTAGGCCATGGGGACTCTGCCGCGCTGGTGTGATCCCCACAAGCAGGGCAGCGATGCTGCCTCCTGCCTCTCCATCACCTCCCACAGTCCCCCTGTGCCACTGCTGCCTGGGGCACCGTGGGGTCTCAGGACTGCATTGCAGGTGCAGCCCATGCACTTCAACTTAATTCCTTCCCAATGGTGCTTGAAATCATAATAATAAAGAGCAGTTGTCGGTGTTGGGGTTTTTTAAAGTAAAAACCAGAATTGTTAATACTTCATGAAAACATTGCTTTTTAAGCACTGCCACCTCTGCTCTGTGCCTCATCGGGAGTCTAGGTCAGAAAAGCAATGTGAACTACAAGATAAGAAAGCCCTACCATCTAGGCCAAGCACAGCAATATAACATCGCTTCAGCGGTAATGACAATGGAGAAGGAACAGAATGCTGTCAGGGGATAATGGTTTCCTGCTGGCAGCTAAATATGAAAGCCAAAGCAGAGACATTTATAAAATAAACAAGCATCAGGGAAGATGAGACATTTATTACAGCGCAGGAAATAGTGATCTTTAACAGTGGTCCATTCTGGTTTCTCTCATTGTTATAGAAATAAAGTGGTGTAAATGAATGCTTTGTCTCATATATGTTTTATTGTTTCTCGGGCAATTACCAGACTGTATTCGATTTAGCCTAGGGGAGGGAATTGCACGTCTTCTGATCAGTTTATGGGGGCAAGCAGGCCAGCAGGAGACATGCTTGTTTCGTGTCTAAATCTGTGTAGTCTTCTGACCACCAACAAAAGCGACAGGCCAGGCCATATCACACCGACGTATGACGTAAGCGGTTTTACGTGACGACAGAAAGATGCGCTGTAGTGTGGTGACATCATTTCGGTGGCAGCGCCTGGTTAAGCAGTTTCTCCACCCCACCCCTGCATGTCATCATGCTGTGGCTCCATGTCCCAGTGGTGCCAGCTATAGCATTAACTATCTACATGATGAAGCAGAAAATGGCTGGTTTCTCCCAGTTAGAGTCCTCTGTGTCTCTGTTGTATCAGCTGCACAGATGGCGGGTGGGCTGGAGGGACAAGCGCAGGGAGGTTACGGTCAGGTTGGAGACAGGGATAGGAGATCCCTGCGTCAGGAGGAGTTGTGCCAAGGAGAGGGTAAGGGGGACCATACCCTTAGTCAGAGGGTAAAATTACATTGAGACCATGACATAAAATGCACTGCCCTGACACAGAAAGCCCCCATATGCTGCCGTACCATACGTTTGTCCTCTATGGGGTACCAGCCCTGCGTAAATGTTTCATAGAGAAAACAGCAGTGAATGCAGACCGGGGCCAAATCAAAGAAAATTCCAACTTCTCCTATCACTTCAGTGAAAAAAACTGCAAGAAAGATTATGCTTCTTGCCATCAATGTGCCAAATGGGGGGAAAAAAAGAGCAAGAATTTGGACATAATTAAGTAGTCAAGTTCCTGTCTGGAATGAGGCCCAAGCTGAACCTGCACTCTCTTATTAACCTTCTGTAGGGGAAAAAAAAAGACATTAAAAACATGGTAGGGTCATGGTGACAGGTGTACAGCTGAAGAAGAGAGAACACATATTTAAGTTGTCAGAGGAATGTGTGACTTAAATCTATGGGATAAAATAAAACCTAAAGAAAGAAAATACAGTTGACCATCAGAAAACATTTTCTAGCAACCCTTTTTTTTAATATTCTGTCTCTTTTCTGAGCTACCTGGTGGTATAACAACCTCTCAAGACTGCAGAGTAATTCTCACGGATTGTTTTTAAATTTAAAGTTGGACTGAAAAATGTAAGAAAATACTACTGAGTGAGGATAGATTAGATAGCCTAATAGACCATTTTCCTCTCTAATTTCCATTAAGGTGATTAGTTGGAATGTTGCTTGTAGCATATTAGTAAAAAACCACTGGAAACAGTCATATAGTGGATCCAATATCTCAAAATAATGTTTGTAATCGTAACAGTGATATAAAAATCCATCTCAGGTATTTATATAATTCTAATTAGCGCCTGAGTGAATCACAATCTTTAATGTATGCATCTTGCAACACTCCCCAGGAGAAGAGATTTATATCAACTGTTTAAAAGAAAAGGGGCAGATATAAACAGGGATTTGGTTGTCTGGTGTGCAAGGGCAATCAGGAAAATTAATCTGAATTAACTGAAGCATGAATTTAATTTGGATCCTTCTGCCAAATTACATTTTGCACATAATCCTCATTCAGAAGGAAAGTGTCTTCCACTGAGTGCAGAGTATTTGGCTCTCGCTGCATACCTGTTGACATCGATATCCGTTACCAGTTTAGAATGGATTAGTTGCACTGTCCACGGACTATTAAATAGAGAATTTGTTTGCATTTTTTTTCTATGCTCACGGTTTGACGGGCAAGCTGCCAAGCATTTTAGAATTAACTACACAAAAACATCACCTCCTCTACGGTGGAGAAAACGGAATTGGCAGGGCTCGGTTTGGTTATTCAGTCCAGTCCTGGGGAACCATAACTCACATAGTATAAGTAGGATGCTACAGCTAGTAGAGAACAGCCGCCCATGCCTCGGAGCAAGGGCCATGTAGTCCAAAAAACAGCGTCGGGTCGGTATGTTAAATGGATCATGGATGGAAAAAAGATTACTAACAGTCATGGGAAGACGGGAAGAGGTAGTGCTTTCAAATAACTTCTTTTTTTTAAGATAACACTTTCATGCTTTCAAGTATCTGCCACATAAGCCCCTCCAGTTTACCCTCCCGCGTGACCGCACCCTCATTCCGGTGCTCCCTGCTCGGCATGGCAGAAACATCTCTTCCTCTCCCTGCACCCTGCCGCATCGGGCACCAGCCAAAGGTTGGCGGGTTATTTTATGAAAGTGGTTCATTGGGAAAGTGGTGTTTGATGCTTAGTGTTTCTAGCTTTATTTCAAACTAGCGCCAGGGGAAAAAAAATGGATTTATTGGGGGGAAAAAAAAAAAGAAGGGGAGGAAGTAAACAAGAAGCTCTTCTGAGATGTGGGCGATACCGACGCCCAACCCAACGCCGCTGCCTCGCAGGCTGCTCTCGGGGCCCGCTCCGCCGGCCCGGGCAGCTTCACCTCCCGGCTCCCGGCTCCCCGGGGCGCCCAGGCCGGGAAGCCCCCGGGGGGTGTCCCGAGGCAGCACCCCCAGCGGAGGGAGAGCGGCGGGGGCCCCGGGCCCCCCGGGG
>NW_008824986.1:14164900-14166001 GCF_000699105.1 Pygoscelis adeliae | reverse complement strand
GGGCGGGCGGGGAGCCGCAGAGCTTTCTATTCAGGACACAGACACAATGGGGATACAAACCCCATTTCTCTCCTTTTTTTCGTGCGTGCCACCTCCCACGATGGAGCGGGATTCGGGCTGCGAGCCCCCCGCACACGCGGTGACGGGCTCATGCCTCTCCCCGGCCGGGCTCGCCCGCAGCCCAGGACCCCTCACTGGCCCGCAGCGCGGCCAGAAGCAGCCGAGGACAGCGAGCGACGCAACTGACAGTATCTTGGGAAAAGCGTGGGCTTGGGTTTTGCTCGGCTGAGGGGAAACTAGGAAAGAAAAGACAAACGTCAGCCTGAGTTCGTAATTTTTCCTTTATCCCGTTATCGAGTAAGAGTAAAAAGCATGGGTTTTACGGTAGGAGAGGAAGAAAAAGAAGAACAAAAGAAAATAGTGCGGGAAAGGAGGCAAATACAGAAAACGAGAAGTACTGCTTTAACAGGCTCTTTGACATCCGAAACGAATTAATTTATCTTGAGTAAACACAATTTTGGAGAGATTTGCGAACCTCCACGACACATTTTATTGACTCGGTAATGTGCCTCGCACGTGGAAACACAACTAAAATCGGTTTAGGTGACGGTAGTCTTTTCTTTGAAAGTATCGCCTCGCATCTAAAACCCCACTTTGACATTCAGCGGCTTAGAAGCACTGAACAACTTAACGGAAGGATTTTTTTTTAAATAAACTGAGACATTTGGCAGGTCACTAGTTGCTTTAAAATCTCTCCCCGTAGCGGACGGTCGAACTTTACCTTCATTGAGAGGCGATTTTGCGAGATTTGCTTTTGCCTTTTTGCACAGCCGGTGTCAGGGCTTGTTTCTGAAAAGCAGAAACCACCGAATTTTTTTTCCCCCATTTTGTCCGTTTCTTCTCTGTCGTCGACGGTCTTTGGGTACCGCAGCAGCACAGGGAGCGCGGCAGGGGACAACCGAACGGAATAACCGAGTATCTTTCGGGTAAAGGAAGGAAAGCTCAAATACAGTAAATCAAATCGCGCCATCAGATGTTGCAGATATTTTATTTGTGCCAATTTAAGACATCGGTCGTGCCGGCCCCGAGGGCCGCGGGGCG
>NW_008824986.1:14162842-14163692 GCF_000699105.1 Pygoscelis adeliae | reverse complement strand
CCCCAGCCGCAGCAGCGGGGACCGGGGCGGCAAGCGGCGGTACGGCATCCCCCGGGGTTGCATCCTTTCCCTCTGGCTTTCAGGGATCCTTTCAGGTCTGCTTGCTCGGGCACGGCCGTGGGTTTTTATTTTAGCCGCACAAGTGCCTCTCCTTGGGGCAGAGCGAGGGTCCTTCCCTCACCTCTCAGGTAGGCATCTGCAGGTCTCTAGTTGCTGGGAACGTCGAAATGCAGGAAGAGCCTCTTTTTCCCCATTAAATGCGCACGGGGGTGGGGGAAGGAGGCTTTTCCGGGGGGATGAAGATCACGGAGCCCAGGGATCCAGCAGTCGGTCCCTTGGGTAAAGCGGAACATTTTTGCCCCAGGCAGCCCTCACCCCCAGCAACTAGGGTACCACCCTGCACTCTGCCCTGACCAGAGTGGTGGATTTGCTGCCTCACTCCTTGGAGCAGAAGCAGCCCCCTCGCCCACCTCCAGCCAGGCTCCGTGTTTCTCTGGCATAGACCCTAGGCTCGGTAGTTTTGCTCCTGTTAAAGTCATAGCTGTCTGAGAAGTGGAAAGTTTCCTTTGTACCTTCATGGGGGCACTGGCGCGATTCAGTGACAGCTTGGAGGAGCTGGAGCCCTCTCGTCCCCACCAAAGAGGACACGGAGATGCAAGCACAGCCACGGTCAGGCCTTTCCCATGGCTCGGCAGCTGTGCCCCCCCAGCCCATTCACCGGGCTTTGCAGGGAAAGAACAGTTTTCCTCCCAGGAGGGAGCACCACCCTGCCTTGCACATCTCAGCGTGGATATGTGTGTGGTGTGAGAGTTCAGCCCTCCAAAAAACTTCCCCCCCCCCCGCCCCCCAC
>NW_008824986.1:14158164-14162816 GCF_000699105.1 Pygoscelis adeliae | reverse complement strand
CCCCCCCCGTCCCCCACCCCATCCCCATCCTAGTAGTTGAGATGTCCTGGTGTCTTCCAGTCCTTATCCTCCTTGCTCCACATTTGCCCAGGCCAAGCCTGCAAGCTCAGATGCTATTTGGAGGGGAGGAGGCAAGCTTTGGCCCCGGACCCCAGTCACTTTCCTTGTTGGGCCCATGGGAAAGAATCAATGGGGACGGGTGGTACCTGCTGTGGCTGCCCATTGCTTGGACATCTGTATCCCAAGTCCCTGTCGGAGCTCTCCTGGGCACGGACCCTGGTGGAAAATCTGTCTGAGACCTTCACTTTATTCCCTACCAGGAGGGGCAGCTCCCTTTCTTCCTTCCTTCCTTGGTGGATTCTGAGTGACAAGGATGAAAGGAGGAACTGGGCTAATTCCCCCCCCCCACCTGTCAAAACATCCACAACCCTTCCCAGCCCTTCCCACTACCACGACATACTGCGATGCTTCACCACCTGGAGCTTTGCCTGGCTCCAGGAAGAGCCTTCCAGGTTTTAGTGGCAATCCTGAGTGTGCGCCTGGTGATTTCCATGCCCAGCAGCTAAGCCACCGTGGACTGCCTCACTGAGTGCATGTGAAACCTGGCTAAAAGCCTGTGCTGGGTGTTTGTGAGGAGTCTGAGCACACAAGTGTGCTGGAGCTTAAAAGAAGGCTTCGAAGAAAAAATAAGGTTGTGATGGGAGCATGGTTTATGGACTCAGGCAATCATCCACCATGGTAATTTCTTACTGTGAACCCCTCTACTCTTACAGGTGAGGGAGGATGTTGCAGGTACACTAACAGCACAGAGCTGCAGAGACTTTCCACCATCCGAAATGCAGCAGTTCCTGGGAAGTGCTGCTGCTCACACCGCTTGGCTCCGGCATCTCTGCTTTCCTTGTGTTTAACATTCATAAAGACAGAGGAAAGAAAAGGGCTTGGAAGGGCACAGATTTTCATCATGGCCATCACAGATGACTGCCTCATTGATAGTTTATATGAAGTCACTGTATGTGGATTCAACCAACCGTACTGCACACAAAATGCACCCTACAAAACACCCTCTCACACGGGGTGACGAACCAGAACTCTTCTAAAAGAGGCCAGAATGCAGAAAACATTTCAGGAAAAGAAGAGAAGGGACTAAAGGAATTGCCAGAGTAGGAGGGAATTGTTAAGGTGCCATTCCCAGAAGAACTTAGGTATCTGCCTGAAGAGTAGAGAAACCAAACCCAGCTGCCTTTCCCCTCCATCCAAAAAGCCTGTGAGTCCTTGCCAGTCCCACCTAAGGGAAAATTTCTTCCTGACCCCAGCTCTGGTGAGTCCACAGGTACCAAGGCATTGTGTGAAATGCATCTGTCACGGTTGTTCTTGGTGTTATCCATGCTGTTAAGCGCTCATTCCTAAACATATCCAAAGGAATACAGTTGAGGAAAAGAGCTTGATCAGGAGCAAGCTAACCTCCACCTGCTCTATTAGGCAAACTGGTATTTTTTTACCAAGCATCAACAGGTTAAGAAATAAAATGCATATCAGTGCAGGCTTTAGAGAACTGTATTTAGATTTACAAACAACATTGTAACTGGATCAACAGGCTATAATTAGAATTTAATAATCCAAGTGGAGGAGTAATATGCCCGCTGCTTGAAAAATTGGAGCCTTTCTTTTGCAGTTCTGAACATTCAGCTCTGCAGGTTGGACTCCAACTTGCTTGACACAATTACTGTCCTAGTGAGGCAAACATGCTACAAATAAGAACAATAAGATCAACAATAGTCTAAGTCTAATACCATAAACAAGGGGAATAATCGGAACACCTCCTGCCCCAGCACAATCTGCACAAATGGGACAACCAATTAGCAAGGTTATTGGAAAAAAATATGCAAGAAAATGTTATATTTTACAGACTTTTGAAAAGACTTTAAGGCTGGCAAATATGTTACAGGCAATCCCGTGAGATGCATCCACGACTGTCAGATTCAGTATTTGCATTTATTTCTAAAGTCCACTTGAGTGAGCCAGGAGTGACACTCAGCAGAATTGATGAAGGGGGAAAAAAAGATCTGTGGAAACCAGATTCCCCTCACATTATATTCAAAGTATTTATTATCAGGTAGGTAATTAAACAAAAAATTAATCTAAGGGTTTTAACACGCAGAGTAGGATTCAACACAGGGTTTCAACACACATGCGCTGAAATGGATGTAGTCCCTGGGACATGTTGGTATCCCAGCTGCCTCTGGCAGGACGCGGGCATAAAGCAGACCCCTGGCAAAGCTCCTGCCATGGACTGACCACTGAGCGTTGCAGCTCAGGCCAGTTTCCAGTCCCAGATATTAAAAGGAGACCTTGCCTCTCATTTTGCTTGCTAAGCACACGTCAAAAGAGATTACCCACCCGGCTTGAGGCAGGACCTCTTTCCAGCCATTGGCCAAGCTGGAAGAAGGCAGTCCTGCTTCCCAACAGAGATGCTGCGGTCCTGCCATCTGTGACATTTGGGGTTTCCCGAGTGCACCTGGGATCTCTTTTAAAGGAATGAAATAGTGGCTCAAGGGAAAGGGAGTACAAGCAGCTCTGATCCCTGAGCAAGGGGAGGGACTACAGAAAGGAAAGTGCTTCTTAGAAAAAGTTTTCCTCCTCCATACTTTCTGCCACAATGATAGGTATATTTTCCCATTTTACTTAGAACAGGTTGAGAATCTTATTTTAAAACTCGTGCCAAAATCCGAAGAGTAGTTCTAGAGTTATTACATCTGTCTGAAAATAAACCATGCACTATTAGCTTTCATTTCCCATAGGTTTATTTCCACAGGACAGGAATAATCTGGAACAAGATCTGGCCTGGCCAGAAGCTGATTGGCAGGGATACCCCAAGTCAAAAATTCACTTGAGAAGATGTGATCAGCTAATCTTTAATGAAACCCTTGACAGAAAGTATATATTCTCCAGTCTATTTTAAAATTGTAACTCAATTTCTTCATGTGCACTGACTCATATTTGGCTTCTTGAAGTGCTTGGAGATTGCCATGGAAGTAATGACATTGGGAAGTGTTTAAAGAGACTTCAAGGTGAAAGTCTGTGTATTCTATTAGCCAGAGGTGACTAACCCAGACATGGTATGGGGATGAATGTCATCCATCAGTAGGGCTCTGAGCCCTTCGAGTATGTCAGAAACACCCGCGCTGTCCCTGGGTGCTGGAACGTGCCCTCAGCCCACTGAGCTGGCTGAAAGATGTGTGAAAATCAACTTGTGAAGAAAGCCAATTCCTTGTTGAGGGTGTGTTGCTTATCCCAGCAAGTACCTGCGACATCCTAGAGTTTTGAAACAGGCCCAGGAGCTGGCGTTTTAGTTGAGGCGTGAGAGTTTGAGGGGACCAGCTGAGTCCGTTTAACTCCTGCCTCCTGGGGCAGCCAGGATTGTATCAGTTCTCACATGTCTTTTGGGAGACAGTCATTGTCCAATTTAGGTACCTTGTAGTGGACATCCCTTAGAGCTCATCATCGTTGCATATGCAGAGCTGAAATCCTCCCCCTCCCCCCTGCCCCAGGTTTCACTGTCAGGGGTACCTAGGCAAGACACGCCATAGCAGTGTGTTACAGCAGCTGCCAGCTCCTTTCCTCACTGAAACAGAAGCAGGAGAAGCGGAGAGGCTCTCCGTCACTGGCACTAAGGCAGGGCCTGCACAGCTCTGCATGACAGGGAGGCAGCTCAGGGGAACCTCCTGTGTGACAGCGGGGAGAGCTGGCGAAGAAGATGTGAGAGCAGATGCTCTTAAGCTAAGCAAGGGGAGGTAGAGCTTGTAGACTATCATGATGTCTCTGTCCCACTTTCATCTTGTACTAGCTTAGAGATCAGACAGGAATGAGTGAGATCCAGATGAGATTCAGGGGAGAGATTAATGTTATCTCAGGTTCTTGTTTTTTATGGTTAAATGACACTCCTCAAACTAGCTGGATGGCTGCAGGCTGGCTAGGGGGAGAGCCAGCAAGTATTTGCCATAGTTACACTTGCAAAATGCAATTTCTCTGGAGATTCCCTTTCTTGCTCTCCCTCCCTTGCCTGCAAAACCAGGGGCCACTCTTTTGGTGTTGTGCTACAAACAAGAGCTCTCAAAAAAGGAGCCAAGGTGCCCAGGAAAGCAATGGCAAGCACACACATGGCACAGTGCCTCCAGTGTACCTGATAACCATTTTGGGCTGCTGCCTGTGTTGTCCTCTTGCTAAAGTTCACAGCAGCTGAAGATCAAGTCTCTCAGAACATGCATCTGGTCAACTGACCCAGCACTGTCAGATCTTTAAACATTAATCCATAAGGTGACACGTAAGGGCAGGTTACACGTGATTGTGTACATGTTTGTGTGCATTTGGTGCCAGGAATTCACGGCAAATCTGTAGGAGCTCACTGCTGCATTTGCTGACTTGCTTTCCAAAGAAGGACTTTTACATAAAGTCACAACCGTTGAACATGTGTCTTCATGCAAAGACATGCTACAGAGGCTGAGCGAGCCGCCTGTCAGCTGCCAAAACTTCTCTGCAAAGACGCTGGCTCGCCCTCACACCAGCCTGGCTTCCTAACTCTCCCCAAACTCGCTGTTCAGAGTAGATGATCGTTTTGGGCTGTCCAAACTCTCGGCGGGGCGGGGGGGGATGCG
>NW_008824986.1:14156351-14157974 GCF_000699105.1 Pygoscelis adeliae | reverse complement strand
AGCCGCCTCCGCCCGGCCCCTGCCCGGCGCCGCTCCCGGGCCGGGGGCCGGAGCGGGTATCCCACCCCCCTGCCTCCTGCTCCCAGGAGCTGTTGCCTTGGCTGACGTGCTGTTTCCTTTGCAAACTTCAAGAATGTCTCCTGGAAACCAATTTTGAAGGTGGGTAAAAAGCACGTGAGCCAACCCCGGCCTAGAGGCAGGTTTTCCCAGCTTAAGCTTCCTCTCATAGAATCATAGAATCATAGAATAATTTAGGTTGGAAAAGACCTTAAGATCATCGAGTCCAACTGTAATGCTAGATATAAGGATTTTTAGAAGCCCCCACATGAAATCTCCTGAAGTTGTTCTATGAAATTACTCCTGACTTATTGAAAGAATAATATTTATCCCTGAGAAGATACAAACAGAACACTAAAAAAAAGCTTTCAAACAATATGCTTAGAAATGATTACTGAAATCTCCTGTCTGTGAGAGATTAAGGAGACCAAAAAACAACTGTCAAATCAGACTATGTGAACTGTTCCTCTGTATCTTGACATTTTAATTAAATATTTGTATAAAACCACTTTTGTTATCAGAAGAACAGAAGAAAAAAAATTCCCAGAGGTAAACAACAGCAGTCTTCTGAACGACTCCCTAGTATCTCAGTGCTGCAAAACCAAAATCTACAAATTGGAAATCTTTCAGAGCTCTCTAAAGAGAATAAAAAGTCTAAAATAATTCTTGATAATTTTGACTATGACTAGCCAATGGGTTAGAGGAAGGGACAGGATTGTGGGACAAATGACCGATGAACTCCTGTTTCTTTCAAGGGCTTGGAAATACTTGACATTATTTCCTTGTCACAGAGATACCATCTTTGGCTCAGGAAGTCCATGAACTGCAAATTGCTTGAGGCTAAAAGACTGTTCTGGGAAAATATCACTCCACGCTTGCCCTGTTCTCGTACCCTTTCCTAAGCATCCTGCTGATGGAAACAGAGGAGGGGGGGAGACGCTGGGCTCGGTGGATCTTGCTCCTGCCCTAGTGTAGCTGTTCTCATGCCACTTTGGGCAGGGCTGACAGCACAGGCAGACGTGCAGTTTAGGAACCACTTTGCAATGGGGTTCTGCAAACAGAGATATTTGTTGCCAAGGTGCGTCTCTTCACACAGTTTTTTTAGGCTGTGAATCCAGCGCTCTGGCTATGCCACAATTCACCCCCTCCTGGGATCCAGTGCAACTGTTTGCAGAAATCTGCTGTAACCCGAGCAAAGTGGGAATACACATGTAGAGGTGAGAGCATCTTAAACTGGTTTTCGTCTTCAGGAAGCTACAGGCTTCCTCTTAAAGCAGATGGATGTGCACTGCAGTCTCAGTGGCTCAGCTTCTTACATGTCCTATCCTTACAACTCCTCGCAAGGCCACCTTACGCTTGCTGTTCATAAGAACCTGCTTTCTGTTGCTTGCAATAGGGAAGTTCAACCAGGTTTTGCTGCACAGAAACTTCTCCAGCACAGCAGGGCCATACAGCCAAGTTATTCATGCTTATCAGGGTCAGTGCTTGCTTGTATGAATATCCTGGGTATGTGTCATGTAGCACACATGCTCAGCTGAATCTGTGTGGAGTTGCTCTGGGAAAGAG
>NW_008824986.1:14135279-14156328 GCF_000699105.1 Pygoscelis adeliae | reverse complement strand
TGGTTTGCTGTTGCATGAATAATTCAGGTGTCCTGTTCCTGACTGACCTCTTTTCTGAGGGCCACTTGGTGGTGACCACAACGTCAACCTGGTCCCCCTGGACCTCCCTTCAGGGGTGTCTTATAGGGATGGGAGGAATTGCATGGTCAGAGGCATCCCCAAGGAGAAGCAGAGTCTGTTTTTTTCTAGAAGCGTGCTCACAGCTTAAATGTTCGGACTGAAATTCTCCATATCATATATCTGCTGCAGAACTTGCTTTTGATAAATAGATGAAGGTAAAATAAACATTGCATAGATATTCACTAAGTGAACTGTACCCATTTTGTGTACTGATTTGGGCCATGGTCCTGACAAAGATATAGGATGACTTCATGTAAATTACAGGCATTACCCCCATGCAAACGCATAAGGGGATGTGTCCAGGTTACAGCCTTAACACAGCCTTTAGACTTTTGAGTACTCAACTTAGCCATCTTAAAAATGTCTTTAAAATAGAGTATAATTCTGCCCTGGGCTAGGATTTCCCTCTGTAATACTGTATGTTGTATTGTATGTTTCTCCTACAAGACAGCAGAGAGCAGCAAGTTCTGGGACAGGGAAAGTAAGAGAGAAGCCAAGCAGGAGACAGGAGTATGGTTTGAGTGACGAGTCTACAGCTAGAATATCTGCAATGACTTATTAAAGAAAAAAAGCTAATTCTGCTTTCATATCCATTAAACCGGGTTACATGAGTTTAAATGAAAGTAGAGTCTGACCAAATTCTGCTACAAATCAGCTATATAAAAGCATTAAGTTGAATGCTTAATTGGTATAAATGGCATATTTCTGCTATTAGTGTTGGACTGCAAACAACCTCAGTCTCAAATTAATGAACAAAAATTATGATCGTTTCGGAAGGGTGAAAAAGGTCCAAAACTACAAAGGGCACTTCTCAAGATAATTTGCTTTTACTTACATAAACATCTGACCGCAAGGAAGGAGAGAGGTTCTCTGTACTGTTGGAACAAAATTTCAGGAAGGAGGGCCTCTCTGTCCTTTGGCAACCCTCTTGTGCATTTGGAAACAAACCTCAGTTATGTCCAAAGCTTCTGGTTTTAAGATGCCTCATCCAGCCTGCAACATTGTGCAGGTTATAGCAAATCCCTCATTCAGTTTGGAAATATATTTAAAAAACACTGACCTGTAGCAAACCCTGGCAGCTCTCTAGTTCCTACCCAGGGCAACGGGTAGAGGAATCAGTAAATGCAAAGAAATCAGTTATTCACCTGAGAGCAGTATTCAGAGAACCACATCAGGAGGTAACACACCAGAAACTACTGTCTACCATCTAAGCACTTAGGAGAGGATCTAGTCCCCTCTGGATGAAAGAGGGGTTTGAGCAACTCAGGTGTTAGCAGTTCAGAGGTCGGGTTTGATGTCTTGCAGCAGCTTGGATTGAACAGTAGGAGCCAGGGTCCGGGCTCCAGCATCAGGGAGCGAGCAGCTGGGGGTGAGGGCTATGGAACAGGATCTTTTCCTCCCATCGAGATGCAGTGTGAGATTCCGGTGGAGCAGCCACACACCTGATGTGCTCTGCTTGGGTAGGGAAATGAGAGCAGAGGAAAGGAGGCACACGCTCCGTGATGGTGCTCAGTGCTGCTGTGATTGGTGCCCAGCATGGATTGGCCTTTTTTGACCGTTGCTGTGAGCAGGCACCCAGGCCACGACATGAGTTCCCTCCGTGGGCAGAGGGGTGCAGGGACCGGGGTGATCCTGTCCTCCCATCCTCTGGATGGGGCACACTGATCAAAATCGCTGGCACTCAGGGTACTGCAAGCCTCAACGTGTCCAGAGATGCTTCTCTGCCTTCAAGGTTTGTTAGCAAAGGAGGGTTAGCCAAGGGCTGTTAAGAGATACCACCTACAGCTGGGTGGGTAATGGAAGTATGAATTTATGGGTAAAATAAGGGAAAATTGTGGTTTGGGTCAAATAACTTTTTACATGAAACAAATATGCAAACAAAAGAAAAATAGGTGTCTGGTGGTCCTGGCCCCCGTGATCGCTGGTGCCACCCTGGTGTTCCGTGCCACTTGATGTTGCCCAACAGTGGCCCTGGTGCATGGAGCCAGCACTGCCCCTCTGCCCCGTCTGTGAAACGAGGGCTCAGGCCATGCAGAGCTCAGGGTGCGGGCGCAGAGCTCCCTTCTATGCTTTTGGGCTCTGAATGTGGGTTGTGATGCTCCCTCCTTATGTTTCCCACTTCTGCGCAGCCATTCCAACTGCAAGGGCCCCATCACAAATGGTTGCAGCTGCAGGAGGCTTGTTCAGAAAAAAATACAGAGCCTTCTTGTTTGGCCCCAAATTTCAAGGTTCCTGCTAAAGTCTCTCTGACATTTTCAACCCAGCTTCTTGATGGAGTTTTAAAGAACAACTCCTATAACCTGAAGGCTTTGCAGCCACTGTGCTGTGGAAGATTTCATCTAATAACTGATTAATTTCTTAGAAATGGCTGTTTTCTAATAGTTGTGCCTGAACACCATGGTGCTAGAATACATAGAATTATAGAAGAATTTAGGTTGGAAGGGCTCTCTGGAGGTCTCTAGTCCTAACTGCAAAGATAGATCAGGCTTCTCATGGCCCTATCCAGCTGAATGTTAAAAATCTCCAAGGACTGAGATTTTACAGCCTCTCTGGGCCCTTCTTCTGGTCTGTAACCACCGCCATTGTGATTTTTTTTTTCCCCCTCTTGTGTCTAATCGGCTTTTTCCTTGTCATTGCCTCTTGTCCTTTTTCTGTGCACCTCTGAGAAAAGTTTGACTCAATCTTCTCTGTAATCCTCTTCAAATGGTTAAACACAGCAATTAGTTCACCCATAAAACTTCTTTTCTCTGCACTAACCCCCTCCGGTTTCTTCAGGGAATCTTCATTTGTCATATGCTTCAGACACCTAAACATCTTAGCAGACCTCCGCTGGACTCTCTCCAGGTTGTTGATAAGATAACATCTATCTCAGTTTAATAAGTTGTAACAAACAGGGCAATTGTAATTAAATTTAATTTTTTTCTACATAGTGTTCTTAAAGACTAGCCCATAGTTAATCTGATACATTTTGGTACATGCACCATGGACAACTGCTAAATTGAGGAGCTAGACAGTAACTGCTCATCAACAGGTAAAGCACATGAAGATTAGCTAAAAAGTCTGAGTAAGAAATGTATCTGACCCTAAAATACAGCATTTACTGCAGCTGTTTATAGAAAAAGAGGTGGATGAGACAGAAATACTCCCAAATATGATCCAAGAAAATCCCTACAGAGGGTTCTCTCTCTCAAAAGCACAAGTAGTGAGATACTAGCTCTGAGGCAGCGTGAATGGCCTTTCTCAAGAAATGTTTGCTTAGATGGCCCAAAATAATTTTAATGTGAGCACTTTTAACTAAACACTCTAGTAAAAAGCAAGGATCAAAGCCCTCCACCTTTTCCTGTGTGTGATATCCAGCAAGGAGCTAGGCTTTGGGAGAGAAGCAGCTGTGGCTTTCTGTAACCCCACACCAGAAGCAGTGGGATCAAGGAATGCAGTTCCCATGTGTGCCCTACTGAGGGATAACCAATGCCACAGAGGGGGCAGGTATTAAAATCTCCCAGTTACCTAGTGCCAGCTGCCCTTCTGGAGCAATATGCTCTCGTTAGACCTAGCTGTTGTCTACAGCAGAAGAGTCTGTGGATCCATAGCTTTTGCAGGACAGTTATTTCGGAAGTGGTCTTTAGTGGTGGTGTGGTTTATGCCAGCAAGTTTTACTGAAAGCATAATTACACATTACCCTGACCGACGGTACTGAAGCCAATCTATTGGCTTGTTGTGCTCTACAGCAGTGGTTTTGCTGCCAAAGAGCATGAGTTTTGGTTTGGACACATCTTGTCAATACAGTTATGGCAGCAACATTTTATTGAGGGGACCCTAGTCTGGCAGAGTTTACTGAAGCAGTTATGCTGTGTTTCCAAGCTTTCCATGCAACTGGGACCTGTGACATGCTGAAATGAGATGATGGGCTTTGTGCTCTTGCTGTGTACTGCACCTCTGAGCTATTTAAGATGTGGTTCATCAGTCAGAGAAGCTGATCTGCAGGTGTAATGTGATGGGGGTCTGTTCTGGGGCAAGCATTTCAGCCAGCTGCTAGGGGTGGTCTTCTAACAAATTATTCGGCATTGTAACCAGATATTTCTTCTCTCAGGGTCTTCTGGGCACCAGCAGCTTTCAGGAAGTGAAGGGGCTGAGTGGGGGAAAGGATCCCTTTGACCTCTCCTTAAGGATATGGTGATCCAGGGAGAACATACTCAGTTCTGCATACTGCTGAAATTCAGTGCATATGTGTATGTCTCCACAGGGAGAGGTCTTCTATAATCTGGAAGAAAGTCCTGGCATACAGACCGAGAAATCCTGGCAGGCACAATGTGATACCCAACAGCTAAAGTGAGCCGATGCCATTGTACCGTTGGGTAGAGATAAGCAGCTGAGCAATAAACTCTTGAAGAGTGCATAAGAGGGCAGCATGAGAATGGCTACCACTGCAGTTCTCCTTTCATCAGACTGAAAAAACTAGGAAAAAGCAGCAGTGTCCACAAGGCAGTCTGCCAAGAGTCTTTGTCTCGCTCCATGTTGAGGACTGCTGGCAGCTCCGTTGTGTAGGGGGCACTTGTTTTCCAGCCAGACTCCTGGACTTGGACATACCCTTTGGGTGAAATACGGCTGTTGTGCTCCATACCCCCTTCTCACTTCTAGCATGAGGGCAGTGGTGGAGCAAAGGCGTCCAGTACTGTAGGATTCAGGAGGCTGTGCTTCTCGTCATGACCAGCACTGCCACACGCATTACTGCATGGGGACATGCAGTCACCTCCAGTCCTGCCTCCTGCCTCCTCCCTCCTCTGTGTGTGCAGGACCTTCAGGGTTCACCTGAAATCTCCGGTACAGCATCTATACAAATGTTTCTCTCAACTGCTCAACCTTTCCTTTCTGATATGTGTCTCATGTCTTTTAGTTTAGATAAAAGATAAATCCCCCACTTTCCAGTCCAAGTTTGCACTAGCTATTGCTCTACCCTAAAGCCTATCTCAGAATATGATACAACCAGCTGCCTTTGGCTGCCTGGCAGGATTCAAGCAATAACCCTCCCTGAATTTATATTCATCCTGCAGTTGAGCTACTCCACCCATGTATCACAAATTCCCAAAGTGACCATGGAGAAGGTCAGTGCCATTTAGATGGCTTTTTGCATGCAGCCCGAGCGTCAGACAGCAGTAACGAATGTTGCTGGTGATGGGCAGCCTGGGTGCCAGGCAGTCTCAGGAAGGGTCTGCAGTCCCTGGGTGCAATGTGGTCTTTGTGAACCTGATGGGTTCAGTACATATGGGGCCTGTGGCCCAGATGACTCATTCAGAAGTGCTGCAAGATTTTTCTTTTTTCTTGAGAAGAGTGGAAGAAGACACTTTGTTTCACACTAAATTTTTATAAGAAATTCCTCAGAAAAGATGGGCAGTTTTGCATGTATTCCTTTCTAACCCAAAACATTTTGCAGAAGGCACTTTCATAATGCAGTCTTACTCATCAACCCAGGCAGGATCACATCACCAAGGAATTGTGGCTTAAACTAATTAAACATGCAAAGCTACACTTGACAGGTCTAGAGCTTGAAAGAGCGTTCCCCACTAAGGTGGCAAAATGTTGTTTACTGAATCACTAAAAAGCACTTCAGAGCTATTCCCATGGCTGCTAATAATATTTAAAGGGCCAGTGTTACAAAGGATGAGCTAATTAATGGTGTATTTAGCTGAAACTGGTGGGACAGGGTTTGAAAAGTTCATGTATGCCTGCTCGGAGCTAAAGGAAATCAGCAGAACTGAAAGAAATTTGAAGACAAGTGTCAACTCGATGATGTCCCAAGGCACACCCATCTGTGAAAGTATCTTCCACCCCTTGAATCCGCAGTGACTAATGAGTGGTAGGATAATGGAGTTAAAACTATTGTAAGAGTACTTCACACAAAAGGGGAAGAGAAATTACTTAGAGCGTCATTAGGAAAATTGGGATGAAAATAAGTGATGGAAAATTTAGCCTGATGTTCAAGAGACTCTGAGGCACTGACATTAATCCATGTCCAGTCCGATTGCCAGTGATGGGAAGCAGAAAGAGGTGTCTGATTGTAGGCATCCTACAGACTCTTGCCTGTGGTTTATAAAGTGCCGTGGATGGCTGAGGGTAGAAAATACTGTAAGCAGTGTACTTTGGAAATTAATAGTCCTTAATGACCTCGGAGATGTTCTAAATACAGGTTTGACCTCAATGCTGCCAGTAATATTTGGCCAATACTACAGCCTGCAAAGGATGACTGTTTATCTGTGTTCTGTTTAACTGAACATGTATATGACATTGGAAATGAGATCAGTAGATGGCTTTTTCATTAGTATTTCGCATGCTGAGAACTGAGAGGGTCTATGTTACTCATAGAGACAGTCTCAGGATGCATGCTGGTGGATATTTACAGCTAAAAGCTTGTTCCTGTGTTTGACGTTTTAGATTCCCCTCTTTTAAACTGCTTATGTACATATGGTGCCACATTAATAATAATAAAGAATAAACATAAGGTTTTTTAAAGAGCAAAGTAGACTTGTCATCTTGAATCTAAGTTTTTTTCTGCCAGTTCAAATAGTGTAAAATTGCTCTGTTGACATGAATCATGATGCTTAGCTTTTATGCAGCATATAATCTCACATGCTTTAATGTTAATTAAATTCCAAAGAAGCAGTTTTCCGATCTCTCCACAGGGAGCTTGTTTGCCTTAAAATGAAACTACTGGGCTGAGATAGTCTCCACTATACTAGCATTACGTTCACTACATTAACTCAGTAAAGACTTTGGCATAAGACATGTAGCTGAACCTCAGTAATCCCCTTTGCTTATCTGGAAACCCAGGGCTCCTGCACCCTGTCTCATTTGCAGCAGGGTCTTACACTGGTGACTCATTGCGATATTAACCTTTCCATTTGTTATAACACCCTGGAGCATTATCACAGCATTCAAAGGAGTCACACAAATAAATGAGCAATGTACACATTGCTGTGAGGTGACGGTGGCCGGGCTTCATTTGCAAAGCCTTCCCCACACTGATCAAGAATTGTTGCACTACATCTGTCAGCATTTGATTTTACTTCTCCATGGCCCTTTAGAAAGGGGCTGGAGGAGTGCTGTCTGTCCAGAAGCAGCTTCCCTTCCAGTCCCAAATGTATTCTCACTTAGCACATGGTTCAGTAGCAGAATGAGCAGAAGGAGGGAGAACTGCCTGCCACAGAGCTCTGCTGCATTGGAAACCCGAGCTTTGCAGGAACCAAACCCTCCACGCAGGCTTGCACCCCTGGCTCCTGGGTGCAATTGCACATGAAGCTCTGGGAAAGAGAAGACGTTGAGGCTACGAGTTCCCTAAAGAGGAAGGGGTAACATTTCCCCCATGTGGGGTGCGTGCCTGAGGGGGCAGCTCTGCTCCTTCTAGGCTATTGCTGGTTGCTCGGGTTTAGGGAAGGGGTGAAAGAAGAGGGGCAAGTCAAGTCTTTCTACCCAGGCAATGATTTGGGGATGAGGGAGAGGGGATGAAGAAGTGGCTGGTTAGCTCATGAGTGAATGAAGGCTGGTCCTGCTGTTTAGTCACCAGGTGAAAAAGCCTCCCATCAAAGGTGTTTTCTGGCTGTGTGACTTCATCCGTGCTAAAAAAAGAGGAAGAAAAGAGACAAATACCCAAGCCTTGGCTGGTCCTGGGGCATATAAAGAGTGTTTGCCTCTCATAAATGAAATGATGGGACCACTTGCTTGGCTTTGGTGTGAACAAAGAATGAAATAGGAAATGCTCCTATTCAGGGTGAGAGTCCTGGACATCTTTGAATCCACTTAGCATTGTATGCAGTGTCAGGATGCTAGTCCTGAGTGCTCTCAAATATTCCCAGAGGTTACAAGCTCAAGCACTTGACTCAAGCGAAAGCTGAGACTTTTAAAGATGGATACAAAGGAAACTAAACCTTCCCCGGGGGTATCCAATAGACCCTACGCAGCCAATTAGCACAGTTCTCTCTCCATCCCAGCAGTATGATGTATAAGGGGACAGTGGGAAGAACAGGAGGTATCAGGGGAACTCATACTCCAGGGGAATATGGTTGGGGTTGGGAGGAGAAAGATAATTGCAGAGTACCTGAAAAGCATGTGTCACTCATCTGGCAGGATATATATGCTCTGCACGAATGTCCTGTGTCTGTGCTGGGGCTGGGCTTGGGCCAACACCTATTCTGGGGCCCGCTGTGGGCTGAAATCCCACAGGGACAGGTCTCAAGAGCCCGAGGGATGGGAAGGATAGGGGTAAGCATGGTGGGTAGGAGGTGGAGACAGGCCTTTGAAAGTGCTCATGGACACTAGTTCTGAAACCTCACTGACAGCCCCCTAGCCTTCCTCACCAAGTGGGGTGTCTATGTCTGGAGATCAAATCTAATGTTTACATAGCCTTGAGATTGCTTTCTTAATACAACTACTGCTGCTACTTGTTTTTTGTTGTTTTGCGGTGGGTTTTTTTTGCTTGGGGTTGATATCACCTTTATAGAGAAACACTCATTTTCTCGGGGAGCTTAGGTATATTAGTGCATTCTGGAAATACTTTCTGGGAGCATATGATAGAGCAATAGATCAAATCCTCTGTGATCCTTGTTAACATCCAATCTTCAACTGAATGTTTTTAATACTCATTGTCATGAAGTACTGCCAGGCTGGGGTCTTAGTCCTGTATCAAACAATATTCCCATCAGAATCAATGCCGGATGCAAATAAAAGCAAATAGTTTAGTCCATTGCCATTTTTTTCTTCCTAAGGCACTTGCCATCCTTAAGTTACTTTGGTTTTGTTCAAAAAAGGAGAAGGCATTACACTATTGATTATTTGTCAGTACAGTACGCTGAATCCAATGGTGTTTCATAGAAGAGAGGTAAACACAGCAGGTCTTTGACAACATAGTAGATGACTCAATGTAGGAAGAGTTTTACTGATTATTGAAAAACATCTCACTGCCCAAACAATGACCTTCTTGGTTTAACCTTTGTAATCCAGGAACACCAGATAAAGTAGGAATTCTAACACACATATATTGGTACTGGAATAATTAAACTTTGCAGCTGTGGTCACAAACTTTCCTTTCAAGCAGCACCTTCAGAGCACTCAGATTTGCCCTAATGAAAGAAATGGAAGTTAGGAAAAGTGCAGGTTTGCTGTCCATTAACGTGAATAGGAAATGCGTATTGCAAAAATGTCTCTCAATACAAGTACCAGTAACTCAATTTGGAATAACTTGTGGTTAGTGGGATTTGCTTTTAAGCAACTGAGTCCAAATATGTAATACAGCAATAGTGGGAAATGGTTTAGATGAAGTAAATAATGTAAAAATCGTTTCTGGATATATTTTTATTAAATTTTCTCATTGTCACAAGCTCAGAGCCTGATGTTGCAAATGGCTGAGAACTCCTGGGAATTGCTAAATACTTTGCAGTCCTACCATGTATAGGAGGAGGCTGAGAAGATTTTAAAGCACTTTGGAGGAAAGAGGTTTATATCTGAGGTGTAGATGAAAAAATCCGCAGAACAAATTATGTCAGAATTAACCATACTGGGCAGTGAAAACTTTTTTTAGAAGAACATAAATGTGAGTATACTGCCTCAGATATGGGGCCCATTTGGCCCAGTACCCTGTTTCACTTTTCCAGCTGCAAACTATTTTCAGTTCAGGGGGTTATGGAAGCCCGTGTGGTTTGTAGTCAGTATTAACGATTGTTCTTCTAAATGTCTGTACATCCTCTCCTTTAACATATGTAAACCCAACATCCTGCAGCAAAGAATTTTCCAGCTAGGTGAGAAACCATCCTGTTTTATTTCTTTTGAAGCAGGTTTCCACTTGCTTCATTTGACGGTCCCCAATTCTGGTCCCAGAAGAGACTACAAACAGTTGATCCCTCACCTGCTCTCTCCAGACCACCCATGAGTTTGAAGACTGCTGTTATATACTCCCTCAGTTGCTGGTTTTTATTCGCTGGCCAAAGGCACTACTCAGCCATTCCTTGTCTGAATGCTGTCCATACCTTCAGTCATCCTTGTTGCTGTTTGAAATTTTCCCAGTTTTAATATGTGCTATCTGAGAGCAGGGTACCAGAACCACATTGACTCCTCCAGGTATGTGCAAACCATGCATTTGTATAGTAGTATATAGATGGCCAACATTTTAGTCTCTATTTTTAACTGCTAATTCCCAACATATGCTTTGCCTTTTCACCACCATCAGTTGTTGGGCTGATGTGTTTGTGGTACTGTTACACTGTACCCCCAGACCTTGCTGCTGAGTGGTGACAGTCAGCCCAGAGTCTATCACTTTGTATGTGAAATTAGGGTTATTTATCCCATTTTACACATATCTACATTGCTTTTATCTGTCATTTCATTGCTAGGCACACTCAGTCTCACTGATCTGAACAACTTCATGCCATCAGCAAACATTGCCATCTCCCTCTTTACCCTTTTTCCAGGTCATTTATGAACATGTGGAACAGCAGAGCTTCAGCACAGACCCATGCACAAGGCCAGCTATCTCCTTCTGCCTTTTACTCCTGCCCACTGTTCCTCTCTATTAACCATTAACTTCTTCCTGTGAAGACTTTCTTTCTTATGCTATAGCTGTTTAATTCCCTTAAAAACCTTTGGAGAGGGACTTTGCCAAGACTTCTTTAGAAATCCAAGTAAACTCTATCAATTTATCTAACGTTGGTACCCACTCTCTACAAAACTCTCCAAGAGAAGCCAGTGGTGTGCTTCCAGCATGGAACACCCCACTGTCTACAACCGCTTCGCTCTTCTAGCTGCCCCTTTGACTTCTCTGTGTCCCTTGCTCCTCTGATAAGGACATCAAACCTAAGTACATTATCTCTACGTACCACCTCTCAGGAAGTTCTGTTGCTTTTGATTAATTATGAACATTAGCAGTTTTCAACCCTGTGTTTCAGGTCAATGGGAAAAAAAAACAAATTGACTGCAATAAGAGGATTTATGAATCTGTTGTCAAAAAGCAAGACTGAGTCAACGAGGCAGATAACCGGAAAAGTAGCAAGCACACAGGCTTATTTTTGTCTTAGCCCTGAAAGCCTCTTTTCTATAATGGAGGCTTCCATACTGATGAGCATATAATATCTTGTGATCCAATTTGCTAAGAGTTTGACCTAGAAGAAATCACTGTAACCACGTAGGATTTCTTGCAGTACGGGCATGTTGCTTGTATATAGCTCAGTAGGTCTTGGCTGCACAAGGCTGTTTCAATTTTTAATGAAAGACTTCTAGAAATGAAATATTTAACACCTCTCTCTGTAAAGTCCAACTCCCCTTACTACCATTACTAACATTGTAAAGGGCAGTGATACAAGTCATTGCTCTGAATGTTTTAGAGTGATGGATGAAAAAAATGGTTTTATTTTTAAAGTTGGATATAGTTTGCAAAGATCACTAACCTTGAACTGAATCCTGCAGTACTTAGTTACTAAGGTCAGTGGGAGTTTCAATTAATAGGAAGATTTTAATCAAGTGAGAACTAGGCAAAACCTTATTGACTCTTTTTTGAGAAAAATCCTTTAAAATTCAAAAGAACCCCCCTACAAAGATTACATGGTATATATAGAGAGATTTTTTAAGCCATCTGAAAAAGAAATTCACTGTTCTACAGTCTGCCCAGAGGCAACAATAATTAGTGCCAACTCTTTCTTTTGATTAATTTTAAATTTCCCTGTTCATTTCTGGGAGAAATCCATCCCTTACAGTGTGCATTTTCCCTCCTGGCAGTTGGAAATGTTTCTACTGTATCAATAGGAACCTGTAGTTCAGAACAAGAAACTTTAAACATGAGTTGGCTCCAATGGAAACCCACAGAAGCTGGTAATCTGTATGCATTACAGCGCTGGCTGATCAACAGCAGTTCAGGGATAGAGTGGTGTATTGTCAAATGAGAAATATTTCAAGGCTTGATTAGTTGTGCTCCTTTTCCATTGGGACTGTAGTGCAATCTTCACTAATAAAGACATGTGATCTGAAAGCCTGAGGCAGAACAATCCTTGTTTTCACAGGAGAAGCATTTCTAGGATGCAAAAGCTTTTACATCCTCATCCTTGTTTCTAAAAGCTGTGTCTTCTCCACAAAATTAAAAAAAAAAAAAAAAGCTAGCTTAGGATGGCATCAACATCACAGCCTCTGCGAGGTAAAAGAGCATGTAAAAATATATTTTGGGCAGTGTTTCCTCATGCCTGCTTCATTCTTTCTCTTGTGATCTATGCTTTTCTTGGGGCTCTCATGTTTTCCCACATTGAAGGTAACCGGAAGGTCAATTTAAGCGAAGAATATAGAAACTTTCTGCAGAATCTGTGGTACATCTCCAGAAATTTATCAGGTATGTACTGGAATTTCAAAATGACTTAACTGTACAGGGAGTTACTCATTCTTTTGCTTTTTGAATGAGATTTTTGGCTTTTGAACACATTCTTCAAAATACTAACAGCTGAACCTGCAAACAGGATTTTCCCCCTGCCTAGCTGATGACTGCTGTTGTCTGCTTGTCTTCGTTAGCTGTGATTTTTGACTGCAAGCTTCCCTGGTCCCTGTGTTCCTGCCTGAAAAGACTTTTCCTGAGGTGCCTGTCTTCTCTCTTTTACCCAGGTTACCCAAGTTCCTTAAAGAGCAGCTGAGATTCCTATGGTATTTCCCTCTGATTGCTGGGGACTGAATCCTCTGTCTCAGAAAGTCTCTTCCAGCTCCCTCTTCCCAGCTCTGAGCTTCCCTACCAGCCCTCTGGCAATGGGAAGCTCGGATGGAGGCAGGTGCAGTGCTGCGCACCGGACCTGGTGGTGCTGATGGAGAGGGTAGACGGGAGGAGAAAGGGTAGAAATCCTCCTGGATCTGTGTCGGGGCTCGTACACAGGCTCGGACTTTCATTCAGGTAGCTGTGCTGACACAACGATCCCTTTGGGGCAGAGATAATGTCCTTTCAAGCAGAGCTGTCAGGAGGAGGAATGAGGGGTGCAGGCTCTTGGAGTCACAGCAAGGTGCTGGACAGTGCCATCTGAGTGGTTCATGTCGGTCATGTACTGATGACCCCACATTTCTGGTGTCTTTGGGTCAAAAGAAGACTAATCTGGGGAGTCCAAAATGAAACAGGACATTCAGGCTGGAAGCTGAATATTTAAACTTCCTGCCCTGTTTCTTTATGCTTATTTTTGTGTCATATTTTGACTTTGTTGGAGCATAGTTTGTTTATTTGTTCCTTGTTTCTTTATTCACTGAAGCCATTGGACCCACCTGATTTTTTCACTGGGGGGAAGGGGAGGATGAGGTGAATATTTTTATCTTCTAAAAGAGTACGAGCAAATCCTCAGCTGGAGTAAACTTCATTGGAATAACAGGCTGGCTGCTCCCTGTGTGGTGGTCTGCAAACACTCAACGTATCTCCTGTTGTTACTGTAACAGATAACATGACAGAAAATGAAGAGATATTTAAGGAAAAAATCCATGCACTGCTCAACGCAGCTGAACGAGACTGGTTTGTCAATCCAAAAGATATATGGACTTTCTTTGGGTCTCTCTTTTTCTGCTGCACAGTATTCACAACTGTGGGTAAGTTCAGAGGTAAAGTAACCCCCTGCAGAATCAATTGCTATTGCTGCTTTCTCTAATGTATTTCTTCCAGGGAATTAAAAAAAAAACCAACAAAACCCAAACCCAAAACCCAAATCCCCTTGAAGTTTTATGCCGAGTGTTGACAATGAGTCTGCAAGGGGTTCTGCAAACACAGATTGCAGAGATGTAGCTGAGTGACAGAAGCAAGTCAGAATTTAGTAACTAGTGATGATACATGCTAATTAGCTGCATAATTACATGCATACTATAACATGTACTTATATATGACATGTACACAAAACTATTATATTAAAGTAAAAAGAAAGCTCCATGTTTCAGTCATACCTTATCCTTCCCACTATTGTGTGTTATGTTGGGTAATGTATTCTTCACTGGAAGAGGTAATTCATTATGCATATATTGTTTTTCAATTGCTTCCCTGTTATTTCTGTCTAACCCAGCTTTGTAAATCTATGGCTCTATAATTAACCATGTTGTTGTTCACACTTCTCTGGGTTAACAGCACAGGGCAATGTTTAAGTCACACCTCTGAAATCTTTAATTCTTACTTCATATTTCAAAGGAGGACCTAGTTCAAATAGAAATATCTGCTCTGGTTTTGGCCCCCTCTGCATTGCTAAATACAACTCCTCATGCTCATTCCCAAAGCTACTTTTATTCGTTTGCTAATCTTTCTTAAACGCTGGCAAGTACAGACACTGACTATCTAAATTTATCAGAATCAAAGCTGGATGGGAAATAGTCCCACAGCATTGTATCAAATTGCAAATGCATTTCTCCACTGTGTTAGGATATACTCAAGATTCCAGCATGGGTATGCATCTTAATGCAAAAGAAAAATCAAACCTTAAAAAAGAGTTTGTCCTATACAAGGAATAGTGTGAGAGTTAATATACTCACTTGGAGCACATAGAAGACCCTTGTGTGCTGTTTAAGTCACAGCAGAGGCTTAAACCTCAGACCCTGATGTCTTAGTTGACTGTTCAAACTCTGCTTCTTGCAGCCCCTGAGTTTGAAGACAGTCATCTGGGTCGTCAGAGACACATACTGGAGATGCAGACCTGAATCCTCACCCCAGTGAATATTTCCTAGTACAAACACAAGATCTAGGAACATTTGAAAGGATGTTTTATCAGAAAGCTTTGACTTCAGCAAACTGATGAAAAACCATATTGTTGAAAATCTCTTGCCTGGGTATACTTACCCATCTCCATCAACATGGGATTTTACAAATGTCCCCATACACACTGACCCAACATAGTTATTTCTAAACTGCCATTATTTTTGGCCTTCATAGTGCTGAGCGTTAACACAGCTTTCTCACGTGTTGAGCGGAGTTTTGGGAGCAGTAGGAAGCCTAGCTAATAGGTGGCTATTTCCATTGTGGTGGGTTTGTTATTTGCAGTGTTAGGAACCAATAAATCACTTCAGGTTAGAATCAACTTAGCTACCTTTAATTATCTAGGAGAAGCGAGGCATCTAGTCTGAAGATTGGTGGTCTGAACTGCTGTCTCTTCACTGCCCACAGAGGTTGCCTAGTGGCTCAGCTAGGCTAGATTTCTGGATAGCTAAATTTAAGCTCAAGATAAGTTTTAACCTTTGAAACTGCACTAGGTATTTTTAATGCACAGAAATTGAGAAAAAAAGAAAAGAAAATCACTCTGTACAATAACTACAATAATTAATCTTCCCCAATTGCTTCAGCAGTAAGGTTTAGCATTCCCAGTTAGCCAGTGGAGAACAGAGTGACAGAATAAATAGTTTTTCAGTGCCTCACAGAGAAGGAGGACCAAGGTTGGATTCAGACCAAAGGCTATGGCAGCCATTAGTGAAAACAAACATGAATGGACAAAGAAAATGAAGGAAACCATACCGCAGCATATGGGCTAATAATCTTACAGGCTAAGTACCTGGCCTGGAAGATCATCTAGAAAAGAACAATGTTTTTGAGGGGAGAGAAGAAATGCTTTATATCTGTTGTGGCTTAACCTCAGTCGGCAACTGAGTACCACACAGCCACTCGCTCACTACTCCCCCCCCTGCCCTGGTGGGATGGGGGAGAGAATTGGAAGAGCACAAGTGAGAAAAACTCGTGAGTTGAGATAAAAACAGTTTAATAATTGAAATAAAATAATAATATAATAATGTAGTAATAATAATACACAAAGCAAGTGGTGCACAGTACAATTGCTCACCACCCACCGACCGATGCCCAGCCAGTCCCCGAGCAGCGGCCCCCCCGGCCAGCTTCCCCCAGTTTATGTACTGAGCATGACGTCACATGGTATGGAATGTTTCTTTGGCCAGTTTGGCTGTGCCCCCTCCCAGCTTCTTGTGCCCCTCCAGCCTTCTCAGTTGGTAGAGCATGGGAAACTAAAAAGTCCTTGGCTAGCATAAGCATTACCTAGCAACAACTAAAACATTGGTGCGTTATCAACTTTGTTCTCATCCTAAATCCAAAACACAGCACTGTACCAGCTACTAGGAAGGAATTAACTCTATCCCTGCCGAAACCAGGACAATATCTTTTTGGGAGATGCGAAGAAAAATGGTTGTTAAAATTTAATACAACTAATATAATGCTGATGTTTTCTCCCATTGTAATGGAAAAGCACTAACTTACAATTTAAGTGTCATAACCAGTATGTTAGAGGAAGGAAATATGAATACCCAAATTAAATTTAGGGAAAGGGCATATCTTCTGCTACCATTTTATGTATCATAAAGGCTGCGTGTCTGGTAGTACTTCCCTATTTGTTGTAATTGATACTTTTAAGCTTTAGTACTCTAGAATAAATGTGTATTTCCTCATGTGATAAACATGATAAGGTAGGAAGAGTTAATTCAACAGAACTGGCAAACTCCAAACCTTCCAGTGCTTGAAGAGGTAGGATGCCTGCATTAGTAACCAGCATTTGAGACTCAGAAATTTTAATAGCTTCAAAGCAAAGCCAAGAAGAACAGCATGCTCTGGAATAAAAATTGACTTTTAAAATTCACAGCAATAAAAAGCTCAGAGGATGTGGATACCTAATAAATCACAATGTTCTCTCTCTCTCCTTTTCCCTTCTCTTCCTCTTTTTGTTTTTGTTCAAGGTTATGGTAATACCTATCCTGTGACACGGATTGGAAAATATCTCTGTATGTTGTATGCTTTATTTGGCATCCCTCTGATGTTCTTGGTCCTGACAGACATGGGAGACATCCTTGCAACCGTCTTATCCAAGTCTTACAGTGAATTCAGAAAACTACAGTCAAAAATTCTAGCCTCTAAACTCTGTTCTGGATCCATATGTAGCAAAGGGGATGAACTGAAATCCAGAGAACAGTCTAAAGTGGTCATCAATGAGCCCTTGACTATTATGGAAGTGCTGAAAAGTCAGCCAGGTGTTAAAAGGAAGCCAATCAAATATTGCAATGCCGAAATTTTTGAAATGTTAATTGCCAGAGAAAGTGAACACACAAAACCAGCAAGAAATAAAAACATTGCGAGATGGAGTTCATGTCCTGAACTAGCCAGGGGAAAGACAATGTCCAGAGTAATCGAGAATTTTGACAAAATAGGGAAACAGTTAGAAAAATTAGATGTGCCCATCGTATTAATGGTGTTAGTTATCTTTGTGTACATCTCCTGTGCAGCTGCTATTCTTCCAAACTGGGAAACCAGGTTGGATTTTCAGGAAGCCTTTTATTTCTGCTTTATCACCTTGACAACTATTGGATTTGGAGATACACAACTGGAACATCCCAAGTTTTTCTTGTTTTTTTCCCTCTATATTATTATTGGCATGGAAATTGTCTTCATTGCTTTTAAGCTGGGCCAAGACCGCTTAATTGGTTTGTATAAAAAGGTGATTTCATTTTGTGGGGAGAAAAAGATGCCATCAAAGAAGGTGTATCCAAAATAAAAGCAGTCATTTCTCCTTCACTTGTAAGCACTGGCTACTGCAATGAGATGAAACTGTTCCTGTGCATTTCTGCCTTGGGCTGGCAGGAGGCATATTTTTTTCTGATTCCCTCTGAGAATCTACTGTAAAATGGCTGAATACCTCAGGAGAGGTACCTTGGTGAAGGCATCTCCAGGGAGTACTTTCCAACAGGGTCCCATCTCCTAAATAATAAAAGAAGACGACGCATGATGAAAAAGCAGGCGGCTCTCCCTGCCAGTGCTGCCTAGCGTCTTTTGCAAAGCTCTGACTTTCAGCAGCCTTTCTGTCCTCTCTCCCACAGCAAGCCAGTTTAGGATTTTTTTTTTCAGCACTTGTCCAAGCAAGGCCCAGATCACTGTCTCGTCCTGCCACCTTGTCTGCAGCCAGGGACAGCTTGGTTGTGGCTGTCGGTACTGAACTGTGACAGCATGCTACCGCAATATGATTCATCATCAGAGAGAGCTGGGGAGAAAAAGTATGAACCCAGCTGCTCTTCCATCCTGACTGCATGTATTGCAAACATTGCACCTTTGTGCAGGCTGGAAGAATTTTAAAATGAAAGGAAGGACTCCAAATTTTCACCTCTTTCTCTGTCCCCTGTCCAGAAATCGGTCAGGAAATTGTTCATCTGTTCAGGGCTGAAACCACTCCTTCTCCATCATGATTTATCGTATCTGTACTCAGCCCAGAGTTGGTATGTGTCTCATGGTGTCCAGCTGTAGAACTCCTTATGACAAGTTCTGCTCTTGAGATGGCCACCTGGGGGAAGGCACGCAGAAAACCTGAAGGTGACTACAGGCGTGGAACGAAGCTCCGTCTCTTCGCTGTTAAAGCAGCATGATGGTCTGGGGACGCTGATCCCAGAAGTCCTCACTCCTCATCCAGGTTTTACTCTGCACAGACTGCTTAACTTCTGGGAGTTCCTTGACCCACTCAAAGAAAAGCCTGCCTGTTTCACTGGGATGTGGTGAGGATCCTGTGGTTATATACTTGTGGAGCACATTAATATGTGAATAATGCTGTTTCTTCAAGATTTTGCTTATATTATTCATAATCTGAATCAAGCTATCAATGACAGATAATTTTTTCTGTAAAAAAAAAAACAACACACTCTGTAAAAGAAACCACTGAGTTTGATTAACCGCCTCTTAACTTGTAAATTATATGCATGCCCACTGAATGTGAACGACATCTCTAGATATTAAAGCATGCTTGATTATGACAGAATATACGTTATTCTCCATAGTAAATTTACCATTTGAAGCTGAGATCTTTGGAATATTTACATGGCATCTTATCTCTGTTACACTCCATGTACATGGTAAAATGTATTCAGTCCTTTTTACTAATTAATTGCAATTAAGCACTGATGATATGCAAAATATATAATGAATGATGGTATATAGAAAAGTGCTTTATAAGAATAACAATAAAGAATACAGCAGCTGGAAGGAACTCTGGTTAACTTTTTCACGTTTGCTGGGACTTTGGCTTCACATACAAAGTCCCTCCATTCAGACTACTCTCATATTACTTTATTTTACATCTTTGGATTAAAATCAGTGTAGAACTTCGGACCCGTGCCAACGTTCTCAGAAATCAATGAAAAGACTCAGATGATTTAATGGGCTTTGGATCAGAGAACTGCACTTCCTGCTTCTCAGGGTTTTTCCTTGTGATACGCCTAACACTGCCAGCATTAGTAAGAACTGGTCTTTACACCATTTGACTAGTTTCTCTCATATCAGTGAGATCTCCTTTATGCAGAGGGATTAATCCTGAATTCATCCCCTATAGATTTTTCATTGACGTGGTGCCTTGATACCTCCACATTTACTTTACGGACTTAGGGAATTTTGGCTGGGCTTGCAGTAAGGATTCTGCACCAAATCATTCAAGTTATGGCCAAGGGATGGCAGTAAACAGCTTTCCTTCATATAGAACCCATCAGTTATGTGGGATAAAAATGCATTTTATAGAAGGAGAGAGAACAAATCACATCACCATGACCCTCTATAAAATGACAGTGCACCTGCCTCTTGAAAACAATGCACAGCTCTGGTCCTTCACCTCCTAAAGGATATGTAAAATTGGAAAAAGTTTATAGGCCAGGGAAAAGGATGAACAAAGATAGGGAACAACTTCCATATGAGACATGTGGAGTAGCTCTCTAGTCTGGAAAGAGGTGAGAGGCTAAAGGAGAGATGTGTAACATCATGAGGGAACGGAGGAGGGAAATAGGGAATGATGGAATGATTGTTAAACATCTTTCATTATGAGAGCTAGGGCTGCCAAATGAAACTAGCATGTGGCAGGTTTAAGAAAAGAAACAAAAAGAAGAGCAAATGGTACTTCACACGGCATATAATTAAGTTGCAGATACTCCTTGGCATCGGAGGATGTGGTGATTAACAGTTCACATTAGATCAATGGGAGATGGGACAAAATCATGAAAGAAAAACTTGAAAAAACAATTAAATACAAAGATAGCACTTCTGGCTCAATAATCACTGAGTCCCAAATTGGCAGATGAGGAGGAAGCATCTCTACAGACTTTCCTGTCCTTGTGTTCTTCTTTGCAACCCGATCTGTCGCAGAGACAGAATACTGGTCTGCATGGTCTTGTTCTGACCTGATTTCAGTGCCTGTAATGCATCAGAACAGATTGTTATATAGCTAAAAAGATATTCAGTAAATCTGATTTCTGAAGAGATATTTAGTTTCACATTTGTGTCCAAGGTAGATAAACTAGCACACTCTGATTCTGCAAAACATATCACAAAAAAAAGTGATTTAGGCAACACAACACAACCAGCCTGCAGCAAATATAACACGGTCATTTGTCTTGTGCTGTGGACCTAAAGGAGGGTGGAGAGCTGGACACACACCCAAATGTCAGGGATAAAAAGGTATTTATGTTTTCTCAGGTGCACTGAAGCATTGCTTCCACACAACCAGGAATATCTGGCCCTAATTTTCTTACTATCAAAGTTGGAAGACAGTTTCCCAGATGACAGAGAAGTACGCAGCAGCCTTGTGCTGACAGTGATAGCAGCGGTTCGGACTGTATAGCAGGATCTGAATGCAGCTCAGTAAATACAGCAGCAGGGTTAATGAAAATGAAACAAAGTAGTGAGTAGTGCTCATTTAGTGAGCCTCAGGCATAAATATTTATGAGTTGACTGCTCTTATCATGGTCTAAATCCTAGAAGAATTCACACTCTCTGCCCGTAGAAGTTTTTATTCAACAAAATTGACATGGAAATCAGATTTGTTTGCATCAAAGCAGTATAAAATAGTGCTTTTCATAACTTTTTCCATCATGTGCTGCATGAGATGGTGGATTAGCCATGAAGGGCTTCATGGAAGAACTCTTCTATCAGGAAAGACGTGACTGATGG
>NW_008824986.1:14114573-14135233 GCF_000699105.1 Pygoscelis adeliae | reverse complement strand
AACCCACAAAGGATATGAGTTATTACAGACCCAGCTGGAGAGCTTTACAGATCAAATGCACTTGGCGCTGAAGGATGCTGGATCAATCACTCCTGATTGGGCCAAGATGGCAGCTGTCACGAGCACTTAGGAGAGGAGAGGAAGGTATTCCTGGTGTGGGAATTACAGAGGGAAGGATGGAGGAATGAATGGAAGGGGTGGAAAATAATCTTTAGGCAGAAGGGTTAGAGGGAGAAAATGACAGCAACGGTAGAGGAAGGAGCCATTTTCTGTGTAGACATAAATATGGTGAAGAGATGGTTGAGAGGTACTGAAAATATGGTGACGGTTGGTGCTTCTGGCCTGGGGAGGGTTTGTGCAGCCAGCCCATCATCAGAAAGCCCTTTGGAGATCAGCACAGTGATCATGGTTGTTGGGCTTCAGCAGAGGTCTCACCATCAGCAGCCACAGGGAGGGCAGAAGAGTCCGTGCAAGGAAGCCTCCTGCGAGATGAAACAGCGGCAGAAAGAAGATACAGGGACTGGACTGAAAAGCCATTAATGAAACCATCAGAAATAATCCTCTTATTCCCTGCTTTGTCGTTTAAAGAACGTCAACCCATTCAGAAGCATCTTTTACATAAGCAATACGTCTGAGGACTCAGGAAATTCTTAATGGGATGTAGGACTTGTCATCTGTGTGCCAGTAGTTCAGATGTAGTCCAGATTTTAGTGGGCTCAACGTTAATAACATCTGATAGCACTTTGATGGCCTTTATGCTTTTTCAACTCGTTCCAGGTGGAGATGCACCCACATCACAAAAACACTCTCATATAACGATAGCACACGTGGTGGCAGGCTCAGCAGAGGCAAAGGCTGAGACTCCAGCTGAGAGGAGTCCCTGAAGTCCCCTTTGCTTCCAGGTTCCCAGCATACCTTGTGATCCTAATTTCCAGACCACAGGGTGCATCAAATGTAGCATGTGTGGCTGTTGCATGCAATATGAGTGTTTTGTGAACCCAGAATGATGGGTGGTCTTATTTTCCCTGGCTTTCACAAACGGAACATTTTTATTATTATTATTATTATTATTATTATTATTATTATTAAAAAGCACCTTCACAGGCTGTACTCAGCTCTTCTACCAGGATATATTATATTCTAAGAGCAACTTAAAGTATTTAATTAGGCTACCTTTCCCTTTCTTTCTTATCCATGGTCCACATGTATGGTAGAAAAAGTATTACTCAAGCCATCCAAAACGATATCCTGCATTACACACAAAGCAAGGGAGATCAAGTTGCTCAGGATAAAATTCAATTATCTTTGTTAAAGTACATAGGCAAAGATGGTGACAGAAATACTAGGGATTTGCTCCATTACTCGTAGCAAGTAATAGCTGCGTGAAGACAACAGATCTCTCATATATGAGGCCAATATTTTTAGGATAGCAGCCCGAGGTCTAAGTGCAAAACTTCATGGACCATGTGAATGCATTGCTTGTGCGTGCCAATAGCTGGCTGTCTGCACATGGTACTCATCAGAGAGTTTTAGGAAGTGCTTGGACAAATGTTAGTTGGTTTGTGTGTTCGTGTGAACCTGAGCTTTTTTTTTTTTTTTGCTTTGAGTTAAAAATTCAGTCTCTCAGTAGATAAAATCTAGTTCTTCTGAGGTTAGTTCAGACTTTTTCAAGCTGATGAAGCTCTCAGTGCCTGGGCACAGCCAGAATCCTCCTGACACTGAACCTGTGCATAAAACTTTATGTCTGCATTTTCAGAATGTACCAAAGTCCAGAGGAAATGGAAGGAAATGGGCAAGAAGGGAAGGGAAAGCAAAGCAAGAAGAAAACAGTGGAGAGATTTGACAGTGAAAAATGAATTGCTGTGTTAAGCATCTACTGATGAGAAATCAGGCTAACGATGTTGTCTAACAACATTGACTCATTACATTATCTGCTTCCACAAAGTCCTGTGTGAACAGCAAAGCTGAGAGAGAAGACACCACAAAATCAGCATATAAAATTGCCAATGTACTTGATGCTTTGCTGGAAGAGAGTTATTTGATCTGCTGTGCGATGCAGACTGTCATCATGCTCTCTGATCAGTGCCCTGTAGGGGAATGCCACCCGTTTGCTGTCTTTTGTCACATGTCACAAAAAGCAGTGCAAGAGTTGGAGCTTGGGGCTCTGACTGTGGGTATAAGACACTCACATTCTACAATTTCCCCACTTTACACTTTTCTTGTAGCAAGTAATAGAAGTTGCTGCTAAAGGAATCTGGGAGTTTGAGGAATTCAGTGTATGTATGAAGCCTTCTGCCCACCAGCTTGATATTACACTTGGTTTTAGGCTGTTTTTCAGCCACAACCATCCAAAGTCTCAGGAGAGCATTGATTGCCTAGATTTCACTGATGCTTAATGGATAGTTTTCCAAGTACACTTGCCAGCCAAAAGCACAGGGTTGCTGTGCTTCCTGGACAATAGAGCTGGCTGGATGAAAACATCTGATGACACCTGAAGGAAGTTTGAAGAAAATAGAAGTTTTGAACTTCTGTTGGGAGAATATCATAGCAGCATTTTCACAGAATATTTTCAAAGCAAATCTGAATTTGTAGGAGGATTTTTGGACTGCAAAATGTTGATAGTCAAAAGAGGACTTTTAAAAAGGTTTTAGCAATTTTATTTTTGATATCTGCCTGAGATGAGCCATTTGTGTAAGAAGAAAAGGACCTGAAAGAATAAAGCTTTTTGTGATCCCCCCGTGCTGTCACTATAGCTCCAGCTTCTCACACAAAGACGGTGATATGTCAGATCACTCTGCTGATGAAAGAGGACTGGCTTTCTCCAGGGCTGGTCCCAAGTTTTTCCATACATCCCAGGAGAAGAGCAAACTCTGGTATGATCTACTTCAGGTGAAGCAATACGTGGCATTCTCATTAAAAGATGTTTCTCAAACAGCTTAAATAGTCTTATGTTAAGACAGCTTTGTAGTTACTGGGAATGGAAAAAAGAAGCAAATGAAGGCTTATGAACTTTCCCTGGAGTTGAAGAGCAGGACATGATTTGCTGTACTAAGAAGTTTGATTTACTGTCTGGGTCTGTAAATAAAAAGTGCGTGCTTGGGCTAACATTTGACAGTCAGCAGCACTTCTTTTCTATCTGCTCTGCAAGAAAAGTTACACTGCCAAATGGTTTTTACAGCAATTTGCTATGCCGATGAAACAAATACATTTTGTGCTCAAAGAGATTAAGGACTGGCATGTATACATGTTTTTACTTTATAGAAAAGCCACTTCTAAATGCCACCTAAGAAGCAGAAGGCTGAATTCTGATCTTCTTGAAATCCATGGCAAAGTTCACAGTGCCTTTAGCAAAATCAGGTTTGGAAACAAGTGACAAGTAGAATATGTTTCACCATTAATCCCTTTGATCCTGGTTTTAGAAGAGCCATTTCATGCCTAAACTGCCATCTCATGGAAAGGGTTTTTTCTGCACAAAACCCGGCTAAATTTCTGATGGTTGTTGCTTGTCTTTTCTTTTTCTTGTGAAAGGGCTGGTTATTTTTCTTTGCTATCAGCAGTGATCTGCAATCAGGACATGATCGCAGACTCTGGAGACAGGGAAACTTCTCAATGAAATAAACCCAAGTTCTTCTTGGTCAAAAATAGACAAACATTAAGGTGTGTCTTATACATACATCAAGCACTCTTGTGGTTATTAATTAATTTTCCTGTGGCCATGTTTTGCCATTTTTTTGGGGCAGAGCTCCCCATCTCAGTTCCCATCAATGGCCCAACATGCCCTCGGATCCTCAGGCAGAACCTCATATGTGTGACGTGCTCCCTGGGACACCGAGACTCAACACGTGATGGGCCAGACGTTCACTTCTTCCTTGGAGAAGCATGGAGGTTCCCTCTGTTGGCCTTGTTTTCCATTGAAAGAGAATAGGGAAATAGAAGCCCAGATATTAACAATGCTATAAACACAGCAACTAAGGAAGTCATTTAACTCAGTCTCCAGGCAATTTTAAAATAGATTTTAGGGATGATGTTCAAATAAACACTTTGACCAAACCTTGAGCTTAATCCAAGCCCAGTGTTTTTAAAATCAGGTGGTTTATTTTTTTCATTTATAAGCTTTTACTGATGAGAACAGGAAACCATGTTAGAAACTGTTCCAGTATTTTTACTGTTTGGAAAATGGTGTCATAAAAAAAACATTAGGGAGTCTGTTCCTGTAAAATTATCCAGCCTATCACTTCAGACAGAAGAATTTGAAGTGGTTGACTTCGGTAAAACTTCTTTGCTCTAAAAATCTCACCTGTTTTTTAGTCTGAATAGCATCACTGAGGAGCTATACAGCCTTTCAGAGTAGCTAAGTTACAAATAAAGGGAACAAAAGATTTGGGCCCTGATTCTGATTTAACTTTCAGCAGATTCAGTGGGAAGAAGCTCTGCCAAAGTCAGCAAAATCATTAAATTATAAACCCAGCATGGGATTAGGGTCAGACTCCTTGTATTCTGTTAATAATTATTATTGCTGCTGTTTATTATGGCAGTTCCTTGGAGCATCTTAGATAAGGACCTTAAGTAACCATCCTTTATCTAAGAGTTTCTAGCTGCATGCCTGCCGCAGCATGCATCTCTCTCTGTAACTAAAGCAGACCTTATCACTTCCTGCCTGTGCTGGCTAAGCAAGAAAGAAAAAATCTTCATGGCGAGTGTACAAATATGTGTCACCGAGTGATTGAGTAGATCTGTGAAGCAGCTGCGGTGTCTTTCGAAAAGGAAGAAACCTAGTGAAATAGGAGCTGTGAACGCAGAAGCCTCGTGCAACACAATGAAATTTCATGACAAGGAAAGCATGTGCATTACCCAGTTGTCCTGTTCCAGCTGTGTCACTTCATGCTACCAGCTGTGGTCCAGCTCACGGGCACTTGGCCCAACCAATCAGTCAATGCCTGACCGATGCATTAGTTTTGGGTGTTAGTATTTAAAAATACCTATTGTGATCTCTGCAGAAACCTCTTGGATGACTCCTCTGAATATTGGGAAAAGCATGAGTTTGTCAGTCTTCAACTATTAATTTAGCATTCAGCAATCATATGGATAGCTCTTGTTCAAGGTGCTTGCACCTGCCTGGAAAGCTGGAAGAGTGGGGTAATCCAACAGAGCACAAATTTGACAAGCATGGAGCAAGTAAAACACTTTTCCCCTCTCCAGAGTGGGGAAAGAGAAATGTGATAAACTTGCAAAACTGCAAATCATCGAGCACATTTTATGAAACTGGACTAGAAGGCATGTATGTAAGAGAAGCGCTTACATAGAAGTGTTTATGGTCATATTATTCTATAGTCAAGATTATGTGATTTATAGTAAGAGAATCTGTATTCATGAGTCCATGAGCATCATTCATTCACAGACGAGCATTGCCTTTGAACCAAGCTGGAACAGGTGCAGAAAAGAGATCAGTCAGGAGAGCAGCCACACTTGAATACTTGTTAGTTGCTGAGAAGAGACTGAGAGAGATTGACAGATCCTCAGGGGACAAGATATGTTTCAATTCAGAGCCTGCCTGGCTCACTTTCTGATACATATGTCAAAATTGGGCAGGAATGTGCTAAACTGGGAGAGACCTTCAAAGCAAGTCCCAGAGCCTTTTAAACCAAATTAGGCTCCTTACTACCTCCTACTTGTGCAAGGTAAAGAGAAGCCAAAATGCCAACAGAGGAGCAAAGCAGAGAAGCTTGTCACAACATCCGTCTGTCTGGGTCCTGAGAGCACTAACAGGCCATGATGACCCTGCCCAGCCCCCCCAGGGCTCTCCCCACCCTGCCCAGGACCAGCCCAGGGCCATCAGTCCCTGCCCCAGTGATGGCATAGGATGACGGTCTCCAGCTCCCCACAGCCCTGCCCTGCCCGACCATGGACCCGGTGAGCTGGGCTGACCCACAGGCTGACATCCCAGCTTGGCCTCTAGCGCTCATGATCTCAGCAATTTCTGTATCTACATATTAAGCATAAGTAGAGTAGAGTACTCTTGTAGAGTTTTGGTCACTATAATATTGGGGGTGTCTTCTAATTATTTATCAGCACACTGTCCTCATGGGTGCAGGAACTTTGGTCTCTGTTCCACGGAGAGGAAACAGAGGAGTGGAGAGATGAAATGATCTTGCTTAGGGTTTGAACCTAAATGTGGTGGGTGTTCATGCAGGCTTTTTCATCATGATGTCCTCCTTCTGAGAGGAGGAGCATACATGTGTAAAAACCTCACATGAGTATCTGCTTCTGGAGCTGGCGTCTTTGATTACAGGAGGATGCTACCTGCCTCGCAGATGAATTGCTTCCATGCTTTGCCACCACGCTCATCTTCATGTACTCTGTGCCTCCCCCTGCTTCTGGACATGCAGAGTTTAACTGCTCTCCCCATGGCAATAAAAGCTGAGGTGTCATCATGTACTGTTGATCTATCAAAACATTTTAGCAATGTCAGTTTCATTATTCTTTCACCTGAGAGTTCATTAGCGCGCATACAATCCATTGCCTTTGCTAGGCGTAGGGCAATCTTCAGAAGGACAGTCAAAACAAATAGGTTATGGCAACTAGTAAGTACTTAAATTCCTAGAAAGGCTTTCCAAGTCATTGTGTACTTATGCTCTGACATGACTCAAAGGCTGCTCTAAGTGAAGGACATCATTTACAAAGAATTTAGTCCAGGTGGCTTAGCAGGTCATGTGCTTACCTTGTAAAATAAATGGAGTCATAAATATTAATAAGTATCCTGAGTCCTTACCTAACAACACTGTGCTAGGAACGATTTTTCTGACTTCAGCTTTTCTTTTTGTCCTGGAGCCAGAAGCCTTTGGTGGAGGCAATCAGCTAGGTAGGGCAGGTAGGCTCTTTGGGGTACCAGGGACCCTGACACACTGACAGCATGCTTGTGTTTACTGGCAGCACTTCCAGTCTGATGGCTGGTTCTTTGAAACTCATCTACATGTGATCATCATCAAGATGCAAATCTCAGCTATTACATCTGCCCCCCCCCCCTCAAAGTTTTACATTTCTAATTGTCCTGAGGGACATAAGTTGTTTCCTAATGGGTGAAGCTCTACTTTCTATATATATGATACTGTCTCGATGAATGAATCATTTGTATTTGAGGAAGTTTATAGGCATCCATTAAATATAACCCGGAACTTCGCAGCCAAGTGCCTCTCTCAATGCTTCCTGGATGCTTTACGTCCTCTGACATGATCAGATGGATCTCCATGGTGAGAGGGCAAGGCGCTACTTGCTTAGCTCAGGTAAACTCCCAAACTTGGAGTGACTGACATCAATTGCAAAACTCATTTTCTTCAAAGGAAAAACAAAGACCTTGAATGTGACCCTATCCCTGAATAATGCAGCTCCTGCCATTTTAGCTGTGCTGCTAAAGTCCTGGGAAATGCCTTAGTGCATTTCAAAGATGATACCCTCATTCAAGCCAGGGGAAGTATTGACTCAGTATATCCTGTGGAGTCAAGGCCTTTAATTGCCCTCTTCTCTGTAATTCTGTGTGCAGAAGATTCCTGGTGATTCCCAGATGTGGGCACTCCCCACATCTGCCTCAGTTCCATTGTAACATTAATATTGGAAGTCATTCACTGGAAAATAATATGCAACAATAATACTCTATATTTCATACACAGTATAGAAGTAATGCTCTATATTTCACGAGTATATTTCTAAACCTCCCTCAAAGCTAAGCAGTTATAATTATTTTATGAAGTGGGGTGAGGAGTGAAGAGGCATGCCTGAGGTCACCCACTGGCAGGACTTCTGTAAGCTGCCAGCTCTGGGGTCCCAGTCCCTGACCAGAGATACTTCATCTTATGAAATTTATGTTTTAGTCCCCCTTAGTGCTGGACTCAGGGGCTCTTAGTTAACATTTCTGCTCCCTAACCTAGGCAAGGTTGGAGGAAAGAAATGGGGGGAATGAGAGATCATGTCTCATTGAGTTGACTTAAGAGTAATCTGGAAACACACAGGACGCTGTGAATTAGGCTGCTCTCCTGAGATGAGGGCACTGCTCCAAGCCTTTGTCCCCGTCTTCAAAAGAGGGGAACCAAGCACATTCATGCCTGAGTCTGGGTTTCACAGAGCTACCCACTGTGAGCAGAGCAGCTCTGCTTGAATGCAGGCAGCTTGCTCTCTGCCTTGTCTTTGTCTGGGCAACAGGTATGAATCCAAGGGAAGGTGAGAGGAGAAACAGGGCAGAATTATCCATACTAAAATTTGCTCTTGCACTTCGGGTCAGAGACCAAGTTGTCTCCTGCTGCCGAAGACTGATTTTAATATTTCGGCTTTGGCTATCTGCACCTCTCAGGGCTTGTGCCCCTATCAAATCTACAACTTCACTGCTTCTCTTTGGTAGCACCGGCATGAGCAAGGTGTGAAGCAAGCACTGACGTCAGTAAATACAGAAATTTTCACACTGTGACAGCACATTTGGGATGGGCAAATGCTCCAGATTTGTGCTAGGTATTTGCTTTCTATGTGGTGTTAAAAGGCCAGCTGTACTGACACAAGGTAGCACTGACTAGTGTAACGCTCCCAGCAGCAGATTTTGAAGGAGCAGAGCTGGGAATTTCTAACATGCCTTCAGTTCATGGGAAGGAGCTTAGCCAGCCAGAACATCTCTCCTAATGGTCAGATTTTCAGACGAATTCATGGTGGGGGTTAAACAGCAAAGGGATGCATTGGGTGCTTCTTCCTACCACACAAAAACTCGTCTCTTTGGCATAGGGCTGGTCCAGACTGCACCAGTGGTCCTACGGGTGCCAGGACCTGCTGAATATTGCTGTATTGCTATGCTTTGCCACACGCCTCTGCCAGGTCATACTCTCCCTATCTGAATACAGTTGAAGATTTAGCCCTCAGCCTATGAAGCTTGCAGAAATAAGAGTGAAAGGCTCAGAGGTATTTGTTTCTGGGAATACTTACGAAAAAACCTAAGTTATTCGATCCCAGCACAAGCCATCCTGGTTTTGGATTATGTTTTTCAGTATTATGGTTGCCACTGAAAAAGAGTAGAAATGTAATTATGGAAAATGATCTTTTTCTTTCTTCCTAGAAATATCCCTTTCTTTCCATTCTTCACTCAGTAAGAGTGATGGGATACTCTCTCTGTAGCATCCCTTTCGCAGCTCTACTTCTCTCTGGAGGAAAGTAAAGCTGTTCTTAAGCAACTGCAAAATGAAAGATGTGTGATAATGATTACAGCCTGACCTCCATAATCTCAGCCCTCAGAAGTGAGGTTGGACTGATGCCTTTTTTGGTATTATTGTGGGAGAACCTTCCTTCTCATTTTGTTTCTTATGGATTCTGCTTTTTGTGCTTTTAATGGTGATAATATGAAAAAAAAATTGGGAAAAAAAAGAATTTATGATTTAAAAATTCTCATCATATTAGTGTAGGTAAGTTTGCTTTCTGTATTTCCTATGTTCACTTAGAGTTACCTGTAATTGCAAACGCCTTGTCTCTATTTTTATTATTCAGGCTTTTGGTCATTCGGGCTGCGAATAGAAAATCCCTTTAGCTCCGTTACCTTAAGCCACTAGATGGTGCAACTAGACCTCGTTCCTCCGGGAGGCCAACTACCACCAGATGGCACTGCTGAGAGTTCAAGAGCTGCAGGGAGATCGCTCGAGTCAATCTTTCCGTTTAATCTAATACTGACAGCCATTTGACACCGCCTCGGGATCTGGTCCTGCACTGCTAGTGATCATCTGCTTTGGTAACCAGAGAATGACAGAAAATTTTATGCAACGTTAGGAACAAGTTTCTTTGCGTAGGAATAGTGGCATTTGTAAGTGGGGACTTCAGACGGAGAAGCAGATGAATAAAGTTTAGGAAGGAAAGAATAATAAAATACTTAAACTTTACATAGAAAAGTCCATCTGTTATTAGTTTTAAAGCAAGAAGGGACCACAAAGATCATTTAGTGTGATGTAGGCATCACACTACATTTACCTACATAGAGAGAGCACAGATTTTAGGATGCTCCCCAATCAATTCTTATTTTAGACTTTCTTTTACACAAAAATACATAGGATGTATTAAAACATCTCAGATTTCTTAACCATGGCCATATGAATGGGTAAATTGAGGCACAGAAGTCTTAAAGCCACACAGCAGCTCAGGGCCAGAGCCAGAAACAGCAGCTGGGTCTGCTGACTCTGCAGTGGTGCTGTTCCCCCTGCCTCTCTCCAGTTCCTCTTCTGTTCCTCAGGAGGTGAAAAAGAGTTTCCTCCAGTGGAACCTGGAGATTACTGCCCAAAGCAGGGACAGATGCAGTGACAAAGTGCCAGTTCCTAAGCCAGACCCACCCAAACCCATGTGGGAGGCAGCCAATGAAAACTGAGGTCTTCGCAACCTTTGTCCATGTATGAGGAAGGCCAAGAGGGGTACAACCACTGCCCACATAGCTGTGCGTGTCACTAGGGAGAACCACTGGCTGATGGCAAGAGAATATGATCTAGAACTGGGCACTTTCTGCTCTGTTTTTTATTTTGCATCACTTTGGCTGAATGACCTAAAGCAAATTACAACCTTCCTTGGCTTCATTTGCCCTCATCCATTGAAGTGTGGTAACAATACCTTTGAGGACTGTGGCAAAGCCTAATATGTTGTTTGTTCAGCATAGGATAAAAGATATAATTAATACCAGAGGAGGGACTAGATTCTAATTCTTTGTTCTCAGAATTGATCTCTACAGGCCTTTCTGGCATTAAAAAATGAACATAAAAGAATCTCGGACAGAAAGACTTATTTTGAAGTTTTCTGTCTTAAAGTGCCAAAAATGGCTGGATAAAAAAAAAAAAAAGGGTATAAAAAAGGCAAAACAAACCACCACCCATCACACTAAAATTAAAATAATGGTCAAAGCAAACCCTAACACAGTCAGAACAATGTTGACCTCAGGGTATGTTGGAAGACAGTGGAGCTCTTGGAAGTCATGTCACCAAGCATACCCCATGTACAGCTGGTGGTGGAAGATGGGTAATCATTATGGAAAGGTGTCTGTTATCATTTCAGGATTAGGAACAGGGCAAGAAAGAAGAAATAAATCCTTTGGTACTTGCTTTTCTTTGAGCAATATCTTTCTTAAAATAAAGAAGCTGCAGGAGCTCACCCTTTCTGCTTTCTGGAAATAGTTGAGGAACAAAAGTAATGTGAGGTGGGTAGGAATACAGTTGCTCCAGGAATTTTGTTTGGACCAGGAGTCCCTTGGAACTGAATCTCTTGCTTGTCCCCACTTGCTGCACTTGGATTTGCACCCTAGAGTGGGCACGTGTATCCCTGGTAAACTGCAGGGTGCTCACCAGAATCATGTCTGAAGCACTTCCATTGCTGATGGCTGCTGGACCGACAGGAGCAAACCAGACCTAATCCAGAGTAAAACCTCTGAAACACAGACAATGTGGACAGGAGTCCCCACTGCCAGCTGTGCCACCCTGCAGGCCTGCTCCTACTGCACTGCTTTACTTGCTAAGATAGACATGTAGTAACTGACGCTGGATCCTGTTGGAGGCCAGGTCCAGGAAACCGTCCTCTGAAGGTGATTACAAATGGTGATATTCATCCTACCTAACTGGAGTGACTGGCGAGAGACAGAGGCATGCAGTCTGAGCTGTGTCAAGACCTCCTCTGTGGTCAGAGGGGAGAAACAGGCATTTCCAACCCATCTCTCAGCACTGATGAGGGAGGGAGCCCAGACGTCTTTCCTCTTAATGGATTAAACCGCGAGACATTTCTGTGCACACATTCTAGCAACCAGTTATGCTAAGACCGTGATTTGATGTAAAGTGGTGAGCATTGGTACCATGGCACTTAAGGTCTTGCCCCACCTTGCCTTTTCCTCCCTTTCCCTTCCATCCCATGGCCCTTCCAGCCTATCTGTGCCCAACGCTACCCAACACCGCTGGTCGCGGCACTTCTGCTTGTGCAGCCGAGCTGAGAGCCAGATTAGGGAACGGATCCAGTTGAATGATACCCCGAATGCACACATTTTCTTTTCAGGCAGATCAGTTCCCCCATCCGTTTCATACCATGCCCATGAAAACAGCTGGGGGGGAGGATGTTCTCACAATGACCCCTTAAGCTGGTGTCACCACTGAGCGCTTCTAAATGTCACATAACAGCCTGGGGGTGAAATCCATGTCTCCATTCCACTGAAATAGCATCCCTGAGATAGCCCCCTCAATGCACACAAGGCCTTTTTTCTGCTTTGGAGTCCTGGCCTTTGTTGGAAGCCTCCAAACATCATTTTTGCCTTACGGGTTATCTCTGAAGCAAACTCAGCCATTTCCATCCCACTGCAGGCAGTGATTTTCCTATTCTGTAGCTGGTCAATATTTGAATTGGCAAGAAGGTGGGTGTTTCAAAGGACAGATAATCTTCTGTTTGTTCTTTTCCAACCTGGCTCATACTCGTCCCAGACTTCTGCTTAAATGTCGACAGTTTCTCTTATTATTACTATTTTTAGTGGAATTTAAGTTGCAATGGTAGAGGCCATGGAGCCTGAATCATTCTAGCTTATAGTCTTGATAGCATGGATGATTATAACTGCATGAGGCAGATCTGATGTAAATACATAAAATGTCAGCTCCTGCACCGCAGCCCCATCCCAGAGTAACACCGACCTTACCACCCCTTTAAATGCTGCTCCGGCTGCTGAACTTTCCCTGCCCTGAATGCGGGAGGAAATACAACGCATGGGGAAATATAATGGCTGCCAGCAATGGCAATAAATACATTGTGGATGAATCCGTTGAAATCGGGAAGGAAAAGGAGATGTTAACCAGTGGTGACGTGCTCCTAAGTGTCATTCCCTGGCCATGGAGTACAGTGTGCAACCTTGGGGTACCTTTCTGAGAGAAGGGGGGGAAACGGGCGCAGATCCCTGCTGATGGCCCCGTGCTGCCTCTTTCATCTTCCCTGCAGCCTGCCGGCGCTGCACATTTGCAGGGGTTTCTCTGTATTTGCTTTTGAAGGGGGGGACAGGGCAGGTGCTGAGCGTGCAGAGCAAACACAGCGGCCACCGTGCCCTCGCCCTGCGCCCGTCCTCCCTGCCTGCCTTCTCCCCTCTCCCCCCCTGCCTCCCCCCAAGCAAATCCCACATCGGTTCAGACAGAAATCCGGGCAGAAATTAATGTTGCTTAGAGCAGCATGAACTTGCCAACGAAGGCTTCAGAGAGAGAAAGAGAGCAATGGAGACCAGGGCAGCGTGAGCGCTGTGCCAATTGTGCTGCTGTGTAGATCCAGGCCTGCACAGGGGTGCACGGAAGGGCAAAAACTGACCCAAATTCACCTCCCTGACAGATTTATCACTCTGGGCTTTGCCACCATTCTCATTTACATTTGCACAAGCCATATCTGTGACTCCGTGACTTGGAGCTGCAACAGGCCATATTTTCCCAGGCGGTGGTTATTGTCAGATAAGAGTAAGAAAAAGCAGAAGTGCAGTTCGTACACAGAGGGAGATGGTGAGTGTACGTGTACAGAAAATAACTCCAAGTATTAGTTTTTCTATCTGCCCAATGAATGTTGCTTCTTTTATTAGAAAGGAATGACTGGAAATCACTAACAAAATGCTCAAGAATTATACCAAGCAAGCAAATGATTTTGGAGAGTATTCATTAACATTTGTCAATTAATTTGTTTTGGACAAACACAAATTTTTAAAAGAGCAAGATCTGTTCCCTAAAGGTACCATTTGAACACCTGTCATCGAAGCATTGTGCTTTAAATAGTATCATATATCCATAGACAATTCCTGGCAAGGCTTACGTGACCCAGAAAGGAAATGTTTAACATTTAAAAGATGTCTTTGTTTCTGTTTATTGATCTATCATCTCCTCTATACACTTCAAAACCAGTTCCCTTTGTGGTTCTAAAAGTTCTTTGTGGCTTTCTATGCAGAACTGACAAATAGAAACAGAAGCATGTTATCTGTGTAATCAAATAGAACTAAATTACATAGAAAAGGGTTTCTAATATTATCAGCCATTTACACTGAATGACTTGTCTCATAAAGAAATTCAAATTAATGACAATATTTGATAAATACCAAGAAGGTGTGCTCTGCTTGTGCAATATCCACAAGGAGAAGTTCCAACTGCAGAATATTACTTCTGCTTTTGTAAACATTTTAAACACAGCACTGCTAAATGGTTAATAGAAGTGCTGTTTGGACTTAGGTAGTCATGTTCAGTCTGCAATGGAACAAATTGCTCAGCTTGGTGCTGTCTAATAGAGAGGTGTTGCTAACAGTAATGATAAATCCCTATTGATGTATTAGTATCTGTATGGAGGTAGCTTGCAGTTCCAGTCCAGGACTAGAAGCCCTTTATGCTATGCACTGCATAACTAAATAATGTAAAGGTAATGCCTGCCCCGAGTAGCATATAATCTACATCAAGCAGAAGAGAGGCAGAGAGAGCTGCATTAAGGTGCACAAGGGGAAAAATGGCATCGTCTAACAATCAAGCAGGCAGCAGTCCATCTACTTGCCAAGATTTTTGTACTCATCATGGGCTGAAGGAGGACAACACCGTTTCTTTAATTCTTTGGAGAATGCCTTTGGTGTCAAGAATAACAGGAGAGAAAGCACAAGATATTTCTTAAAAACATAACAAAGTCTGAGCATCAGCAGCAGAGTGGAAGCATCCTGGTAGCATAGAAGCGCCTAAGGACACACCTTCAGCCAGGCTCTATGTTTATTTGTAGCAGCGTGGTTTACTTTGGTATTCATGGACACAGCCACTGCACTTTCCAGCAGGTGCAGTAAATGCAATTGGTTGCTATGGGTATTGATCCTGCCTTTAGAGTCTAACTTTGAAGTTGCTTTGGGTTATCTGAAAAAAAGATGTAGCATGATGCTTTGCCTTAACTATGATTGTAAATTATTTCTTTTATCCTTGATTTTTCCCTTTATTACTTTGCTTTCTCACTTTTATCTATTCTTGTGAAGAGAGAGTCTATGCAAATATTGTGATTTGAAAATATACGCGATGGAGGCAGCCTGTTGAAAGCTCCTTTCATGTAGATGCAGGCTCTAGCAGAACTAAATTAGAGGTCATTTTTTGCAAAAAGTGGAAGTTGGAGTACCTGATTATTTTTGACAAAGAGAAAGCACAGGGGAAGCAAAACATATAGTCTTTCATGATAGGTGAAACTAGAGAGATGTTCAAGCTACGTTTGGACTCAGAGTGAGGCTGGGAACAGTCTAGAATTCAGAAGATGTTCAGCTCATAACATAAACAAGGGCTATTTACAAATACCTAGATGTGAGTTTTGAATTTTCATAACTCCTGAAGTTTACAGGAGCTCAATTCTCAGATCCTTGGCTTGGGTCTTCTTTCTCTGAAAGTACGTGGGGTCTGCTACAGTATGCTTACATGACAATCTAAGAAGATACAGAAAGAAAATAAAGTTTCTAGAATAACAGAGGTGCACTTGTCAGGTTAAGGGAAGAGAAGATGCAGTACTCCATGAGATAATTTTGCATCTGAAAACTGCATTGAACTACCAGGCCTGCATTTGAATGACTGCAATCCAAACAAAATATTATTTTTTTATCTGACAGTGTGTTGTTTAATATTTTTTGTTGTTGTTGTTAATGTGTTGTTAAGGATGCTATAAAATATAGCAGAAGGATGCTATATAATTTGCCAATAATTTGCAGTTACAAAGAGGGAAGGAAATTTCAGTGTTCACCCCGGGCCTGATCTATGGTCCTCTAGAAAAAGAGGAAAGCCTCTTCAGAGGTGATGCTGCTTCAGGTTTTGTCTGCTGTAGATCTGTAGTAGATGATCACTGGTGTCCAGTAGATAGAAAAGTGGATAGGGGAAGTTTGGAGATCTAAACAAAGATGTGGGCAAAATGTAGGCTACAGCTTAAAAATCAATATTTAATTTTGGAAATTTATCAGTTACAGATATGCAATGTTGAAAAACTATGTTCTGTTAATATTTTGGTGCTTCATATTTTTTATCAGAAGCTTTTTCTTATGGTGATTGTTCACAATGTACTATTTCAAACATCCTTCATTTCCCGAAAAAGGGTTTTTAATGAGACTACCAGGAAAAGTTATTGCAAAAAACATTACTACACAGAAGCCAATTAGCACCTTCATCAGTTCTTCACCTTCCTTACCGTAGGCGATCTAGATAGTTAATTATAATTATAATTACATTTACAGATGTAATTTGCAGCTTTCAGTGGATATATCTAACCTGGATTCCTCAGATTGAAAAAGGTACAGAAAGAGAAGGAAAAAATGAACGAAGATATGTACTGCTGCTAAAATCCAGAACCCTTTTTCCCCACGTCAGGGACTTAAATAATGAATTAGACCAGACCGACAGAAAAGATATTCATCTTTAGTACAAGTCAGTGTGCTGTTCTGTCCATTTCCATTTAAATCCAGAGTATGCCCTCAAAATGGACAAAATGGGATTTATGTTTTAAATCTGTGTATAGATCTTGTGTGAAGCACCTGTAGTGCCTGGATTTCTACTGTATGCCACTAACTGTAGTCATTTCTGAAAATGCAAAGCCTGCTTCCTTTATGTAAAAATTTCATTTGATAAAAAACAAACAAATGTAGCCTGTAAACCTGCAAGTGCTTATCCATAAAGCATAACTTCACATATATGATGGGACCCCCTAGAAGCTAAAAATCAAGGAAGTGTGTGCAAATATTTGCTGGTGTAGTCTTAAAGCTCAGTAAAGGACCTGAAAGCTGAAGGGAAGGGGTTATGAAAATGGCTCTCCCTTAATTTAACTGAATGAAGCAAACAAACGTTTGCAAAATGAAAATGAGGAAATCAGATAACGAATAACTATAAAGGCTCATTAGAACTTAGACGTGCTCCCCTCAAATGTAATTATGCTTAATATGATTTCATCAAATGTCACTGAAGAGCTGGAAACTCATAATGATGAGACACTTTTCGCTCCTTCTGCCCTTCAGTGAGAAGGTCTCATCAGGCTTTATAAATATTGACAATGACTGACTCTTCCTGCAGGGAAAATCTGGTGACTGGAAAATGTGGATGCTTAATCTAATACACAGCCCGGCCAGCGTCACACGCCGGGTGTGAGATCGAGCCTCTTGGCCCCACGCCACACCGCTCAGCCGTGGTGCCTGCGTCCCACACATCTGCAGAAAGCTGCTGCCGCCTGGCTCATGCTCCAGCACCCTCATGTCAGACATAGATGGTTTGCAGGTTGACCTGCCGTACCTGGCACATGAGATCCTGGAGCAGAAGAGGGACAGCGATGCTGCCCTGTGCCTCTAGTAATGTGCTGCTGGCAGGCACTTAAGCAGGTGGGACCCCCAATGGTGCTCAGAGGCGGGAAGGTATGTCATCTGCACTCACATCTCATGTATCACGATGCTAAACATTTGTCAGATCTGAATATCTAACTGTGGAACTTCCCTCCCCTAATGCATTTTAACTTTTCAGTGATTAACTAACCTGCATTGGATCAAAACTTCAATTGTGGTGAGCTGCCATGGAAAGCAGAGGAAATAGAGTGATTTATGACCATGGAAGAGCTGGCCCCAAATATTTCATATGTGATTGGCTTTGTTCACACAGAAAAACTGAAGGGCAAATTATATAAAGTTATATAAAGCCAGGATTGTATGACAAAGATATTCCATGTCGCAGAATCCTGATTTCACATAACTTCTCTCTTCTCTTTTCAGAAAGGTAGAAATGCTATATAGTAAATGTTTAATACCCTTGATGTCATGCACAGAGGAATCCCTTCCCTCCCTTTGTAGAAACTCTCTCCTACTCACAGGCTCGTCCCTGGATAAAGATAGATGTACTGCAGGTTTTTAAATGCAGCATTCAGCAAATCACATTTTTCCATTTCATGGCTTCTATGGTCTTATCCATCATGTTGCATTCTGCTATATTAAAGAAAAAAAACTCCGGTTGCCAGACTAAGCCTTTTTAAGGCTTTCAGGGAAAGCTCTGGGCTCAGCTCAGTTTTTACAGTTCATGGCTTCTCAGCTCGAACAAATGCATCTTTTGACTCAGCAGTAGCTTCATTATTTATAGTTAAATTTTCAACATAAAAGGGCTGAATCGTTCCCTTCCCTGACTCTGTGAAGAAGCTTGGTACCGCTCGTTGGCTCCCAATGACCGAGTGGAGTCTCATCTGAGAGATGCTGCAAACTCCCTTCTCCATGAGGGCCCTTGCTCAACTCTTTTCCCACCTGCATTAAGGCTGATAGCGTTTTGCTCGCTCATACCACCTGCTTCGCACCTATGCACCCCCCTTTCCTACATGCCAGACACAGCTAGTCAAGATTTCTTGCCATTATATCCATTAATTACTGGTTTGTTAACCATCTGACACCATGCCAACTTCACTCCTCTGTTACGTTAGTATCAATATTTGAATACAATGGCAAAAAGAAAGACATATAAGAAAGTACAAGTGTAAGAAAGCATTTTAATCAACTGCTTTCCCCTGGAAGATCCATGGAAATCCTTTAGCCTATGTACCATTGAGAGCTCATCTTAGGGCTCCCGTGGCCCTGAGAAGCTATCACTGACAGCAGATCTAACACCCTGGGAAATATTTGGTTCTTAAATGACGAATCTTACACGAAAATGTGCAGCAAGCTTGCCAACGGCCAGAACTTTCTTCGCTGCTTGGAGCCTTCTGGCTCATATTTGCTTCCTCTTTTACTGAATGCATTTAACATAGCTTCTGCTCAGTCAGTATCAGAGTTCATTAATACTTTTGCTCTTTGTGTCCCCATGGAGAATATCAATAAAGACATCAGGGAAAGCTCGGTCAAATATGCTGCAACATAAATGTGCAGTTGCAATGCATACATTATACGAGGTTTCACATCTCTTTGTTAAGTAGGGTTGAATATAATACTACAGAGCACACTTTATATGTATAATGTATCCACACATACATATACATATGTTTATATATAAATGTGACCTTATATGTCCATGCTTATGGACCCCTGCACGTACTATGCAAAAGTACCTATCACATTAAGACTGCACAAGGCTTACAAAAGCTCCAAACTCCGACAGAAAACAGGAAGTAGCACAGCCAATTTTAATGCCTTCCAACACGAAATGGTAACCTTTGTTTTTCAGTTATGTCAGCACAGGCCAGACATCATGCGTATGGGCGAACCCTGCTAGAGCTAATGGAAATATATCCCTTAGCAGCACCAATTTATTCCCTCTTCATTTTTCAGTTCTATAAAGCAAAATAAAATAAGAAGCAAAGCAGGCTTTATGCTAAGGGAAATGCAATTCTGAATTTGAATGCATGGGCATTCAACTGCATCCTGATCAGTTTTGGGCACTGATCAGGAAAGAATCATTTGCTCAGTGTTTTGGGGGTCATTAGTCTGTAAGATAGCGCAGTGCAATCCAGCACAGTCTAAGTTTGACAGTGATGGTTCTCATAGAGCATGGAGCTAATTAGCCCCTCTGAAATTCCTGTTCGATTCCCTGTGGATTTCCTTCCGAAAAACCTCAGAAAGTCAATATAAAAATTCCTCTTAATGCTTTATGTCTCCAGTTCACTCTTTATTTTTCAGTGTAGGACCCAGAAGAGTATCAGAGTCTTGAAGATTATTCACAGCTCGTTACACTTGTAAACATGGACGCTCTTCTGATCTTCTGTATTGCTGCCATTAATAAGAAAAAAAGTAAAGGATTTGTCCTGCTTTGATTTCCTATTGCTAAAGTCAATGCTGAAGAAAAGAGGATGTGTAAGAACTCCAGCATTTGTACCTTCAGGTCCAGGCTGTAAACACTACCAAGCACATGAACATTAGCGATGAAAACACCGTGGATTTCAGTGGATCTTCAGGGAAACCAACAGCTCTACTTACAAAACAGCTAATGGTTGTACACCAGAGTCCTATTTTCTGCTGTTTCCTTTACTTATCGCTTCTTCCTTTCCCCCGTTCACCTCCCATCCTGCCCTGCTTGCAATGTCCATCGTTTACTTCTGCTACCTCAGAAGCTTTCTGTGAACAACCATTATGAAGATACTCTCTGCCAACTGCAGCCCAGACGCGCTGTCTCAGGATTAAGTCTTACACCCATGTTACAAACTCAGACTCTCACAATTATTTTCTTAGCAGACTGACAACATGTTTTCTCTTCAGCTGAGCAGTACCATCAAGCAGCTGCAAAAAATTACAGGCTGTGAAATCTCTCTGTATTGTTCCCTCTGCTAGTGGTAAGGATCTGCTGGAGCTGAGCTCCCTTCCAAATGTATAAACTGTGCTCCCCAGGAATACTCTAGCTAACCCTGCTCTAACCAGCCACTGTTGGATTATTTCTAGGCATAAAAAGATTTTCTTCAAACAAACACATTTAGGATTTTCTAATAGCAATTTAAACCTAATCTGAGAATGTCTGGAAGTGGAAAATGACTTCTACATGCTAAGGATAGTGTTCCATTACCAGTAATTTATTGTCTTTAAGAGCATCACTGGAACATTTATTGACACAACAAAACACAGACATTTCTGGTTTATTGTAAAACCTCATTGCGCTCAGCCATTTGTGACTAAGCACAGCAGTGCAATTTATATTCCTAGGCAGGCTTCCTATTTTTCCAAGCGTCTTTAG
>NW_008824986.1:14105619-14114537 GCF_000699105.1 Pygoscelis adeliae | reverse complement strand
CTGCTGAAAATAAAAGCAAAAACACAAGCACTCTTGGTGGAAGAAAATCGAGTGAGATTTTTAGAAAAGAATTTGGCTGAAGAAATTTACCACAGCATTTCCAGTAGTGTATGCAGGCATCTAAGAGATTATGACAGATTTGATGAAGCAAAGGATTTCAGTCATTCTAGATCACAAATCATGTTTCTCTGTGTTAAGGATTATAATTCATCAAGCTCATGTAAGATATAAACTTAGTTTGTGTCTATTTACTTGACTCTAGAACAACTATTCCAGAGAAATATAATTTCTATTAAAAGGTTACACAAAGAGCACTGTTTAGAGAGCAATTTTTTTTTTAATACTTATTATTATTGCTAGCATGTTTTAGGATCCAGTCCTGCAAAGTCATATCTTGAAGTCAGGAATCATACGTGTAAGTAACTGTTAGGGCTGTGAAGTATTAGAGGAGAAATCTTCCTTGAATTTCATCCATTAGCAATGGGTGAGGGAGTAAGTCCGTGGATGGTTTTAAGCTACTTTAGACACCCTACAACAGCCAAGTTTTTGTTCCAGGTATCTAAGGAGATCCTGAGTGAGTAACACATGTAGCTGAGACGTAGAGCTTATGCACCCCACGTTTCACTGGTATTTTACTGCAATATTCAGAACAAACTCAGAACCAAATTTTGCAAGAATTCAGAGCTGTCCAATGTCAATTTTTAACCTTCAGATCTTTCAGAGACAGTCGTGTGTATTTACTTTGAATGTATTTATTTCTTGGTACCTCTGACCAATGTATCCTTCAACGTGACCTCTATCACCTTTCAAAAGGGAAACCCATTGACTTCGTAGGTTTGTCTGGGAGAGCCACATTGCTCCTACTTGCAGAGTTGCACCTCCCTTGTTTTTTTCTGATGTTCATTAGAAATCTTTTGTTGTGTTTGTGGCCAGATAGTTTTAAGTAAAAGAAAGCAAGCTGGTTATTCGATGACATCCATCATGGAAGACTTTCAAACATAACTTATATACATTAACTAAAAAGGCTGTGTGAGGCAACTGGAGATTAGGTAAAGAGCGTTACACACATTAAACTGAGGCAGCAAGTGATTACGTTGTGGTTTTGTGACTTGTCGCAAGTCATATGGGTTAGCGTAGAGAGAGGCAGATGCAGAGGGCAGTTCAGATTGTAGCAAGGGCAGCCGCCCTCTGAAAGTGCCCATCGCCCTTCCCTGAGCTCTCAGGGAGCCCAGAAGGGAAAGGGGCAGGTGGCACAAACCTCTCCTCTTCTTCTGCCATCTCACCTTTCTCATATAACCAGGACATTTTATTTAAGGCCTTGACCTTCTGCAAAACTATAGCGATTCCCTCCAGTCCAGGCAGTTAACATTTTTCACTGACTGCATTTATATGTAACGTATTACATACAGGTCTGAAGAGATTTTATTTATGCCAGCAATATAAATAAGGCCACACAAAAGCTTTTCATCTCCCACCTAATCTAGTATCTTTGTTCCTGCATCACGGTTGTTTGTTTTCTCTCAAGCTCTGAATGTTTCTTTGTGCTCTTATCCCGTAATTATTTCATTAGGATCCATAAGGCTGTTACATCAGCACAGCACATTCAGCCCAGGTGTTGCTAAAATTATAATCTATGGGAAGCAATCACAGTATTCAGCAGCCTGCAGGTCACGTCTGCTCTGTGTGATTGGCTTGTTTTTCATTATGAATTTTCCACACAGTTTAATCCAGGATAATATATTTAAATGTAGGTCTGGCAGGCATTTCAAGGATTTTAGAGTGGATTCACTTTCCACAATGGATGGGATTTGCTCTTAAACATTAATGAATTAGGCCAACTTTTTGGAGCCACTTCCACTGATGATGATTGTATATTTGGGGGATTCTACTATAATACCAAAATTCTTAAACATCACAAACAAAACCTTGTTTTATTTTATTGACACTCAACTCATCCTTTCGAAAGACAAAGTTACAGCTTGGTTTAACCTTTTTACACAAGCAGAAGTCAGCTGCGCTAAAACTGTGTTAAAGAACAAGGAATGACTCCACAAGAAGTCCCAGGCATCCCACCGCTTGGCGTGGCAGCCCTGACGTCACTGCTGTGCCCTTGTGATGTGGTGTGCCATCAGGTGCCAACAACACCCACCCACCGTATGGGAACTGGAGGTCCCTTTACAACGGTCCATGAATATGGCTGAGCCAGCCAGCACGTCCTGAAACAGTTCATCTTGGTCACGCTGGAGGATTTTGCAGTGAACAGTCTGTCAGGGAAAAAGCAAGTATGAAAATCCCGGACAGGAGAACCCCAACAACCACCTGGCCAAGAGTTTTACTAAGCCAGGACCCCTGGTATGGCTTTCAGGGTCTTGCAACACATTGTGCTTTATCATGACGGCCCAGCGACTGAACTGAAATGCAACCAGGAGGTAGAAGTGCTTCTTCATATGTTTTACCCATCTTTCTCTGTTTGTTTGCACATCTTTCTTTGTGCTAAATGAAGGTTTACAGATCTATGGGAGGCATGGAGCCATCTCTTCACTCCTGGCAGTTTCAAAGCTATGCGGAAAGAGGAGAGCCTGCCCTGGCCGTCAGCTATTTCCTCCTATTGGAGGCAAACGTTTCACATAACCCCCTTCACTAACTCTTGAGTTATGTCTTGAATGTATAGAGATACGCGGGTTGAGTTCAAGCAGGATATTGCCCATAACTGATTCAAGACCTGGCAAAAGTATCTCCCTGCCCAGCAGTCCTGCTTTATATGTTTCCACCTTTGTAGTTCCACTTCGTGAACTTTTTTGGCTTCGCGACTGTCTCTGTCTCTGAGTATTTCCTTTCTTCTACCAACACCACAACTGATGGTGAATGCATGTTGTACTTCAAACTTGCCTTACCTCACTTTTGGGATCTCTTTTGCTCAAGAGACCCCTGCATTCAGGCACTCAGCCTTGGCCAGTTCCGCAAAAATTATCGGTGCTAATGCAGGCAATGTGTTATATGCCAGCAGAGAGAAGAGGCTGAGTCCACTTTCTGATGTAGAGCTGTGTCGTGGCAAAGGGTTTACCATGTGCGTGAAAGCTGGCTAATCTTTTAACCAGTCGACAAATGTTAAAGGTGAACAACTACTTAAACCAAATTGACCTTAAAGCTTCCTGTACACTCTGAGTTACTGCGCAGGCTGATGCTTGGGCTAAAAAAGCAGGAAGGTGTTTGTCTCTGAAGCCCAGCCACTGAAGGAAAAGCTATTGCTTCCTTTCCCCACAGCTGCTCACCCTCTGCTTTGCCTTCAGACTTCCCAGGGCGTGTGACTTGTGCACCATTACCTCAGTAACTGATGCACAGTGGCATCTTGCACGCACACACATATATAAGCAGGCACACACACATGCAACCTTTTACGTGCATATGTCTGTGTGTGTATAAATACAAACACTAACTACATTCTTATTACTAACCATATTTCTTAATATATGGAGTTCACAGTTTATGCCTGAAGGGGACTGTGTTTTCTTGCAAAGCCACCTAAAAGGGACCAGTTTCAAAAGACATGTAAGTGGTCAATATAAACACAATTTATATGCAGTGACTGAATTCCTCTAAGCTCCAGGGATAGGAAAGATTTTTCGTCAGATGCCTTTTAGTTTCAGACAGCTTTCTGAAGAAAATAATTAGGTTTGTAAAACTGAGGCCAGCATGTCTTCCCATTGATCATGGAGCTAACAGTGGGTTGCCCTCAGGGTTGTGTTCATTGCAAACAGAATACCAGCTTGGAAAGAACAGATAAAACAAGGTGTTATTTAGCCTAGTTATTTTCCAGCTTTTAATGTGCTTGGCAGACCCTCTTTTCTTGTTAGAGCGATGAAATGTGTCAGAGCTAGACCTCACCATCACTAACCTGTGGTCAGTAATACCAGCATGGTTAGACAAAGCCTGCCACGGAAAACACTAAAAATAGCTTCCTTGGCCATCATGGCTCGCCGGACAGGTCCCAAGAAGAGTCCCATTAAATCCTCAGCATCACGCGGCTCTTGCTAATGTTCAGTCTCAGGAAGGAAAAATATTCTGCGTGCAAAAAGCCAGCAGAGAAACGATGATGTTCTGGGGTGAGGGACTGAAGGGGACTGCCCTTCCCTCCTCTCATGTCGCAGACAGGCAATAGTAACATAGCACTGGGAGACAGGAGGAGAAATCAGGGCCAGTGCTGATATTTGACCCCTCCTTCATCAGTTTTGGATTTCTTTAGGTTAAATTTTCAAGCAAGTCTAGAAGGCGAGGATATACACCTGAGGCATACCAGGAAACCATTGCACTGATCAAGCATTACTGGCGTTTATTCTGCCACTACTTTAGCTACTGTACCCATATGTAGCTAAATATTTTCCCATATATAGCTAAATTTTGTTTTCATGCTGTAACATGCTAGCTTAAGTATTACAGGCTATGTGTTTTCTTCAGGGGTTTAGATAGGGAGCAGGGTAAGTGGTGATTTTCTACTCAACCACTTCGCCAACTCCAGAATAGCTGAATGTTTTTTCTACCGTGAATAGCAAAATAGTTTAAAAAGTGAATTTTAGAGGAGGGATGTTGTGCTGTAGAATAAAATTTCCTAGTTCTGAAACACTCTGAAAATTTCAAATCCTCATTGAAACTCTTACAATACTGTTTCCCAACTGTATCAGCTTTTGTTCGTTTGTTTGTTTTTTCAGTGTGAATGGTATGGAGAAAACCTGAAGGGACTGCACCTCAGACTGCTGCTGCTACTTTGGGTCAAGACTATGTGTGAACAATTTTTTAGAATAAGTGACCTAACTTGAAAAACTTTACTTTTTAACAGGTTAAATTATTTACTGCATAGAGATAGCCTATGCCATTATCTATTGTGGTCCAGGGTTTTCTCCATAACACATCTGTATGTCTCCTGACGTCTATCACTTCCTATGAACATCACAACAAAGCATCACCTATTTATCTTCATCTCTCCTCCTACTCCTCTTCCACTACAGCCTTCCTACATCTCTAAAAAACATCGGCACCTCCTGCCACAGTTTCTTGGTGCATGGGGAAATGGCTGCCCTATTTTCCTACATTAAAATTAGGATTGTTGCTTCTGTGCAAAGGGGAACAAGTGGTGTTTTACTTCTTTTTAGCACAGACACAGTAGTATCTCTTCCTCCCCTGCACACCCTTTCTCCACCCTGAGACTTTCTATCTTTAAAGATGAACCCCTCATAGTCTCAGACCTGGTTATCACACACACAGTTGTTCAACTAAATAAATGTTTGGCATTATAGATACCCTCTTAAAAGCAAAATTTCTGCTTTTTTTCTCTCTCCTCTGAACATTACATGCCACAGTGAACAATCTTATATATAAATATACACATTCACACATACACTCACTGTAGGCTATATGGCAGAAGATTAAAATACAATGCATATCCTCAATGCCTGCGGAAAAGGAGATGCATTATTCAGTGGAACTAACTACCACACAGTCATTAGTAGCATGACTGTCGGGCACAAAGAAAAAAGTCTTGAAAGAGCTACAAAGGTTGAAAAAGCTGACTAAGTATATTACTTGTTATTAGTAAAACATAAGCTGCCAGGTATGCCTTCCAACTTAAACTGTAAGAATTATTTATAGCAGGAATTTTCCCCAGTAGCAATAACTGCAAATGATTAATTCATACAGAAAGCTAAGATAATTATGAATTATTGCAAATTAAACTCCAAGCACTAAAAATAAATGTAAATCTTAAAAAGAGACAGCTTTAAAAGGCATTACTTTTCCCAAAGAAGTCAGCAAGGTAGTGCATTTCTCAGCCTGGATGGTGAGAACCAGAAGTGGTTTTTTCTAAATTTCAGCATTTAAGGAACCTGTAGGCAAACCAGCAAAACGTCACTTCTCCCCAGTGACGTGGGGAAGAAGTGCTGCTTCCCATGACAGCATCCAGGACATCTTGCCACAGAGGAATTTTCAGCTGCAGTCAGAATTTTGACTGCTAATAAGTACTGTTCTCCAACATCGTTTCCAGTCTGGTGATCATTTGCAGTATCATTGCCTGTGTGTTTATGGCTATTTTATTTGTCTGCATAACTCACTTGGCTACGCAGTCTCTACGCACCGCAGAGGTGATTCAGGAGAGGCCACCATTCAGTCTGCCAAAGCCTGAGAGTCAGATACCACATTAAAACATTTTTTTTCATCACCAGCTTTGTGATGCTCTGTGCCTTTAGCCTATGCCCTAATGGCTTAGGGGTGTTTCGCTCAGAGGGAAGTATTGGTAAGTCCTCAAAATTTTGATCCCTAAATAAATATATCCTTTTGGAACTCATTTCAGAGTTTATAACTATTTCTTATTAAAAATTAATAAAGTGATAATATTATTAAATCTGGGTATAATAAGCACGTGTATACTTTAGAGGATGGTTAAAGCAAATAAAAGGTAGAGGCTTAACAAAAGAGGTGGAGCTGACCAGCATTTTTCAAAGCATAAAATTTTGCTCAACTGTTCTGTTGAAAGCTCAGATAACAACTGGAAAAAATCCCACTGCTTTTCTTCCCTCCTTTTTGACCAATCTTAATTAACAATTATATAATAGTAAAAAGTTCAATAGGAAAACCAAATCGTCAACAGCTTCCCAAAAGTAGTTGCTGATTTGGCTGTGGTCCTATTCCTTTTCTGCTTGTTCTTCAGTAGACACAAAGATCACTGATTAAAGATAAATAAATATAGTGAAGGAATCAATATTTGCCCGAATACAGTTTACACCTGCAGAGCAGCAAACCTAGGAGGTTCCTGACCTGCTCACTTCCTAGAGGTAACCGCAATTTCATCGGCTAGATTAGTAAAGCAGTAGTATCCGTGCATGAGTAGGCATCTTTACATGCAAATAAATTTATTCAAACACTCTCATGCTTATCCATGCTAATAGTGCAGGCATGATTTAGCATATATATTTTAGCATTATTTGTCAAACAATCAATCGGCTGAAGACAAGAGAAACTAGGACAGTAGAAAAGAGGATTGATGTAAAGTCCAGCAAAGTGGCCAGATGCTGTCAGTGTCAGCGTCAGCACCGCAGCGAGAGACGGATGAAGAGGAGAAATATTCTAGAAGAAAGGGCTGGGAGGGGAGGCAGGGGGAAGGGGAGGTTCACCTTGCCACGTAGATGGTACAGAGAGAGAAGCAAGTTGCTTCTACAATAATGTGCCTCATCAGAAATAGCTGGAAAAGCATCTTATTTCTCTCCACATCTGCTTTCTGACAGGTGACAGAAACAGCAGCACTGCTGCCAGTTAACTCTCCTGTGAACCGCTGGGGATACAAAATACCCGAACCCATGTTTTCCTGGTAGAATATTGCTCTTGACATTTCACTGACATGCATCCCATATTAATGCTTTTTCTGCCGCTAACCAGAGCCGGTGTTCCCCTCCTCCTCCCGCACTCCACACAAGTTCTCAACTAAACGATGTACTTTGCTGTCCAAGTGCCTTCAGGATCTGACACCTGGAAGATGAAACATTTCTCCCCAGTCCAGTCCAGTAGATCATGCTTTTCTATTTCCTCTGAGTACAGAAGCAGAAGCTCTGTTTTGGAAATTCAACTTCAAACAACTCCTTCAACTCCTGAAGTTGCTGGTTAAAGAAGATTGGAAAAGACAAACCATTTATAAGCCATCATTCAAGAATCAATAGCGTATTAATAGCCTTGGGTGATTATTTGTCATGTACCGCATAATAGGTCCCATACAAAAATAATACATGGTGGACATGTCAAATAAAATCAAAGCTACCTGCATGCAAACAAGAGAGAGATGCGCTATCAGCATCTCCTCTCCCACTTTTCATTATTTTTAGAAAAACCTGTGTATAGCCAATAACTTACTGTACTGAAAATCTACTCCCATTCCCAAGGCCTGTTAAACTTCATCCAGAGATGGATTAGGACCTAAGAGAGCAATTTAGACCATAAATATTTATCTTCTACTCTTACTCGCATTGGCAAAATTCCACAGTGTAAATGTCTTTTGTTATTCCTGAAACTGGGTGTTTACAGCCTGAAATGACTGCTGCCACAGAAGCACCAGCATAAGTTTGAGCGCCGCTTCCTAAGAAACCTGCATTAGTAATGAAATCGCATCGCATCGAAATGGACACCACTAAACTGGTTAACATACACAGCAGGCAATGTAGTTAAAGAAATAAACGATTTGCATAGTGATGATGTCATCAGCTTCACTGATGTTTGGTTCTGGGGCCACTGAACTCATTAAGAGACTTCCTTCACATTCAGTGGGCTTTACCAAAAGCGAAGCCCAGTGAAGACAGCGAAGCAAAGAACAGTTCACAAAGTTCAGTACTGGGTGACTGAAAGAAAGCAGCGTATTATGTGATATGAAAGACAGTGTTTTTAAAAAATGCAGATCTTTGTTAAAACGTGTTTCATGATCAGTTCAACGCAGTTAATCTCTTTTCTAACGTAGACGGAGAAGAAAAGAAATTCATAATGTTGACGGCCAAATGCCGCCGGCTGGGTACACCACTTGGAATTCTGTGCAGAGCAGACAAGAAAAATGAGCAATTTAAATGCCAGCTGGTGCAAATTCCTAATTTTAGGACAAGAATCAATCAGTGGCGCTATTTCGACGTGGCTCGCCAACAGGGCACACTGCTCGCGTGTTCAAGCGTATGAGCAGTGACTTTTTTCCCCTCTGTATCAGTTTCGACACATCTTAGCGGGCACCCAGAGGTTTTGGCGTGGCCCAGAGCTGCAGGCAGGCAGCTCTGCCCGCAGCCCGGCACGCTCGCTGCGGGCCCCGGAGCGTCGCTGCCCGGCGAGGGGAGAGGAGGGGAATCCCCCCCTGCGCCGCTTCCAGCGCTCCCTGGGCTCACACGGGGACCAGCGGTGACGAC
>NW_008824986.1:14098031-14105367 GCF_000699105.1 Pygoscelis adeliae | reverse complement strand
CTGCCGCCCGGGCTCCCCGCCTCGTCCCGGCGGCCCCTAATGGCCTTTGTCTCTCCGCAGCGAGAGCCAGCGGCGCAGGGACGGGGACCATGGCTTGGGGCGAGCTCAGCCTCCTCCGCTGGCTCCGGGAGGGCCGGCAGTCCAGGAAACTAATCCTGCTGATTGTGTTCATCGCCTTGCTCCTGGACAACATGCTGCTTACGGTAGTCGGTAGGTAGAATGGGGTTCGGGTTTTTTTCCCCTCCCGGTTTATGCCAGAAATAATCTCCAGTGGCAGATGTACTCCCTGAGCGCATGATTAATGCTCTCAGACCAAACATTTTCAAGCACTGATTTTTTTTTTTTTTTTTTTTTCTCTTTTGAACGCGAATGATATTCCGGGCATTGCAAACACACTGCCATACACATTAAGGTCTCACTTTATTTCTATGGTAATTGCTGGATAAGGAATGGTATAAAAAGGTCTTTGTAATTCTTTTTTTCTGCTGAACGCCACTAATACTTCACGGAACGACAGATAACAGTATTTTTAGCGCATCGTCGTTTTTTCTCCTGTGGTCATGCAACTGAAACAACAGGCTAGATAACATTGGAGATGCCTGTTTCCTTGCGATAGTTCCTCTTTCCCCCACATTGGTCTTAAAATGATAGGTTAATAAGAAAACTGTCTAACTGGGTTTTAAGAAAAGCACTTCTATGAGTCAGTTTAATAAAATAATCCAAGTTTTGATGCAACTTTTACTGGCTTCGGTGGCATAGCGTCAGGATTTAGGAATCTGCTCAAATAAAACGCTTGAACATTTTTCACTGCTAGTTTTAGAAGTCCTCATATTCAAATGTTTACATGAATTTAAAGGAAAGGGTTCAGAGAAACTAGTGGTTCACGGATGCGCGCGCACACACATGAATGCACATGCTTCTCTTGGAAATGAATCGGGCTGTGCAGAGACGTCTCTCGGACGATGCTGCAGTGTCAGCTTCTGAATTGGACTCCTGAATTTCTTGGGGGACTTCAGCTTAAAAGCTGATGCCACAATGTAGACCTTAGCTAAAAACATATATATTTTTAGCAGGTCGATTTTGGATTTTTTTTACATGAATGTACTTTCTTACAATTACATTGTTAGTAATGTTACTAAATGTTAGTAACATTTAATTACATTAAATGTTACTAACATTTAATTACTTATTCAGTAATATGTATGCTAGAAGCCCTAGAAATTATTACAGTTTGCAGACTTCTTGAAAGAGCGGGCTTTTTCAAGAAGAGAGGCAAGACCAGAAGGGTCATTCTGTCACTAGTGTTAAATTGAATGAACCCGACATCTGTTTTTACAAATTCTGAAATGCTAATTTCTGAGATACATATTAATGCAATTAAATTGCAGCTAAGATCCTAAAGCATATAAAGAAGGTCCTTTCTGGATGATCTTTTCAATGTAAATGTTTAAAAAATAATGATGAGACATGTAAACACCAACACATTAGTTCTGATTACTTAATACAGGAGTGTTATGTTTTTTCCTTCTTGTGGCTGTTACTTATCAATATTTTTGTGGTTTATTTTAGAAATGTGTTTTATTACATTTTTTTATATTTTGGTTTAATAATAATTAAAATTATTATTAAATATAATTAAATAATAATTTAATTCAATGCTTTTCTCATCTTTCATGTTTTCACAATCTAATAAATGGATTTGTGCAGTCACGTGCAACAAAGAGACACTGCAGACACGGGTTTTGATACTTCTTATATTTTGCTTGCTGAATGATGTCTGTATAGAAAACCTTATATTTATGAAAGCTGGCACAAAATAAAGACTAATGTAAAAGAACTTTTTGTTTTAAACTGCCCTTCTGAGTTACGGGTGTGTTTTTTCCCAGGAGCAAACTTCTATTTCAGTTCTGTGTTTCCACCGTTCAAAATCCTTACTAATGTGCTCTGTAAGAAAGGCTTGTATTTCCTAATCAATGGCAAAGCAAACAAGAAAATTTGGTGATTCCATTTACAAATAACCTCATAGTAAGATGCCAATATATTCTATTTGTTTTTCCAGTGCCAATAATTCCCAGTTACCTTTACAGCATCAAACATGAGAAAAATGCCACAGAAATCCAGACTACTAAGCCTAATGTAGTCTTAACAACGATGGACAATTTTCAGAGCATCTTCTCCTACTATGACAATTCAACGATGGTTACTGGAAACGAATCTGATAAGACACAACCCAGAGAGTTACATCATACTCAGACAGAACAAATGATAGTAAATGTGACTCCTTCCCCGTCTGACTGCCCTAAGGAAGATAAGGACCTGCTGAATGAAAATGTTCAAGTCGGTCTCTTGTTTGCTTCAAAAGCAACAGTGCAGCTAATCACTAACCCCTTCATAGGACCGCTGACGAACAGGTATGTTATTTCTGCTACGTTACTCAGTTAGGATTTTATGCTGATGCTTTAGTCCGGACTAGCATTTCAAACACAGTATTTTTAATTCTGTTGTGGCCCTGGCTTACTGGCCTTCTCACTTTATCTGGAGGAATATTTTAGTGAAATACATTTGGTGAACACTTCTAAACACCTACATCCTTTCCAAAATAAATTGGTAAGCTGCACATGAGCCATCTGCTACGTTCAGTATCGTACACTTTTTCTCCAGCTCCTGAGACCTCAGGTTTTTATAGAAACTTTTGCTGAAATGGTGTTGAAACATCTTCACTTCAGTTGTATGGGGCCAAAAGACATTACAACGTAGTATTTACGAAGCACTGTGAATTGATGATACATCTGTTACACCTACATTAGGCAAACGTGATATTGAAACTGTAGGCAGGGTTCAGATCCCTCCCTTGCTGTCATGGAGATGCGCAGCTCTTGGTGTGATTTAGTATGCAGTCATTTGGGGTCGTGTGAGGTAAGAATCAGTGGGAAATTCGCGTGGACTTCAGTGAAAAATGAGCAAGTGTCAAACTTTGCTGATGCCATGTCCATCACTGAGTTCAGTGGATCACAGATTTCCATCAGTACATGATCTAGCCCAGCCTTCAAACTGTTCTCTCTAAATTCTTACATATATCTGATGTCTTGAATGAAATATGTTTAAATGGTACTTTATAGAAAATCTATTTGAGCCAGGATCAAGGGTATAAGCACCGATATCAGTGATTTATACCCCCCCTCCCAAAATCCGAGCACTAATGATGTTTACATGGAGATTAAAAAGTATTTATAATATCATTTAAATGTTTTATGTTAATAATTAATTTGATTTTACTGTTAGCATTTTGTGTAACTGTTCCCCACAGAAGCAGCTGCAGTCCTCCTAAACAGAATAGGAGATCAGTCTCTGCAGGAAATAAACTCCAAATTGTATTTAGTCGGGTCACTAATTTTCATATTTCTTATTTAAGCTGTTTTTATAAAGAAAAATTTTTCCTTTCAGAAAATAACACACAGCAGAAATTTGTCCTTGTAAAACACTTTTGTTTAAGCAGTCAATGCCTTTCATATATGACAACACCCAAAACAACCAACACACTTTAATGCTAGATATTTCAGGTTTTGAAGCCAGAACTACCTTTCTTAGTTTTACAGCTTATATATATATATTGTCTGAGTGTTTAATTTCAGTCTGATAGAAGAGTATCCAACTGAGGGCTAAGCGGCGGTTTGACTCACAGTGTTATGAATTCAAAACCTGTATTCAACCTGTGGAACTGATCTAAACACAAAAGCTTTAAATGAGATAGACAGTTTCATTTCTCTCTCATTTCACCTTATCTCCTACTGCATACCACCGACACAGATATAAGTACACCATTGCAAAATTACTTTTCCACAAATATTGCTGCAAGTTGAGGAGGAAAACAGATTTTGTTACCTGGATTTTCTGTATCGTTTTGTGAAGATATGATAGCTCATCCACAGGCAAAGTAACATAGCGTCAAATAATATTTTCATAATAGTTCTTTAGGTATTCTTCTAGATTTTCCTAAATGTCTAAATTATTGCCCTATTGATATTTACTTTTCTCTGTTAGTATCATCATTTCCACAACCTGCCAAACCAGGAGGAAGGCAATAATACTCTCCACGTTGTCGACGACTTTTTCAATAGCGCAGTTACGTCATACTGTAGATATGATCTCCATTCTTTCTTTGGTAGACATCTGCCTATGTAAGAGGGTGCATGTCCCTGCCGATGCCTCTCCATGTGCCTGTGCATCTCAGGACCGGAGTCTGGTGCTGCTTGTGCCAAGGCACGGGGTAACACGATTTATATGGAGCCGGCTGCCGGGACATGCATGATACATTCTTAGGTTTGGCAATGGGGCAGTAGATGTTCTTGTAGCATTTCCCTTTGCTGCTCTTGGGAGCAGGGTGGCAACACACCAGTGTGAACGTTAGTGCTGTGAGCTGAGATTTCCTCCTGGAAACATCCTACAGGTTTTTTTGCAGGGGGCCGAGTGTGTGACTGCAATCATGGGCAGGTTTGCAAGCTCAGTTGCCCAACAAGCGCGAGAAGAAAAATCAAGGAGCACATCATCCCAGCATCCTGTGCGACAAACTCTTCTCTCGTACAGCAGAAATGAGTGCCTTAGTGGCAAAGCGGCCCTCAATTAGATTTAAGGATTACTGATTTTCTTTCATGCGTTATTTGTATCTTGGTACCAGTATCTGCCTTTCTTCTGAGAAATGTTTAGTGGGAAATATCAGTTAACACATTTATCAATTAACTGTAGAAGTCATTGGCAACACCCCCCTGAAGTTGACATTTCCTAATAGCAATGTATATGATCAGTTAAAAAGCAGTGTGAAAATTGTGATTATTATAAATGAAACAAAATATCTGAGTTATCATTATAAAGACTCTTCCTTACCACTGATAAGCTGTTCAGTGATAATTGTTATTGCTGTTATCACTTTTGCAAAATTTCAGCAAAATATCACAGCTTAAGGAGAATTGGTTGCTTAGTTCAAGATTAGTGTGCAGTTCGTTAAGATGCCCAGTAAGTGTCTTTTTCTAATAGGTAGCACACTGTGTTTGTGTTTTTTTATTTTTCAATCAAATACAGTTTTTCAGGAGTGGTTTAGATTTTTAATCGAGTATGGAGTTACTGGCTTTCAGTATGCACTGGCTTTGGGTGCTTGAATTTGTACAGGATGCAACAGGATGTTCTATTCATATGAGTCTGTGCCGATTATGACTTTATTTTAGGTTTTCTGGAAGTTTTGTAGGCTGCTTTTCCCTTTTTCTATAACTACTGGAGGTGTAGATTTTTAAAAATAAATTTCAAAATTGGTTTCATTCAAGAAGTAAGTTCTGCTAAAAATATTTCTTATTTAAAGCCCAGCTCTTTCCGTGGAGTACCAGACAAAACATACACCTGGCTTAGTGAACTGGTTTGCAATTCATGAAACAACACGATTTACCCTTGGTCTAACAAAGTCCTAGCAAAGGAAACGCCAGGTGATGGCTTTGCCACAGGATGTCAACAACACACTTCCCACCGTGGCACGGTTTCAGGGCAGAGCTGATAAGATGTTGTGGTTCAGATGCACATTATGTTTTTCCTTGTAGTGAAATTGGTAAGAAACTATACAAATAGCACAGCACTTGATACAGGGCACTTTGTGAGGAGCGTGCACTGGCAAGGGGAGATTGAAGGCTCTGCCTAATCCTTTCCAGTGAAGAGAGCGGGCACAAGGCTGCTATGCCCTCTATAACTACCTGATTTGCTCCATTATTTTTTTCAACCTCTTACCAAGCTCTATGAATGAGGCTGTGAGCCCAGCTGTGCTAGCCCACAATCCACTAGAGCCAATGAATGTCTCTCCTGCCATGTCTCTCTCTCCCTTTATTTATCAGTCTGAAAAAAACATGTCGTTTTAACCTTGTGCTTATCCATATTGTCCTCAAAAATAATTTAAAAATGAACAGATATTTTCGTCATCATTGTTACACCAGCCTGACTACAGCTTTGAACTTCTTTGCGTGAGAGACAGAGTGGCTAGGACCATGGTAACTTCATGATCAAGATACATGCAAAGAATGAGGCAGAGAAATAAATAGCATTTGTAACTACTTTGTTACAGTTCAGTTCCTATGTAAGCTTTCCTTTTAGGTTTTGTCAAGTGATTGAAATGACCAGTTCTGCAGGTTGGACAAAGCCCCTCTGCCTACCCTGTGCTACAGCACGGAGCATGGAGGTGGAGAGTGCAAGGACCACACTCCCTGTCCCTGCTGACCCTGCACGTTCTTCTTTACCTTCACACACACTCAGCGGTTCATTGGTTCATAACCTCGAGGAAAATATTCTTCTTGCCATACGTCTTCCCCAGTCTTCACTGGCAGTGAAGAAGATAGCCAGACTGCCAGCCAGGACAGACTTAACGAGGGGTGCTCACAGTCGTACCAGTGTAGCTGTATAACAAGGTTGAAATCAGTGGATTTGCAGCACTGTAATGAATGGATAATTAGGCTCTAATCCACAGCTGCTAACCTGGTCAGTGTAACCTTTATTCTACTGCTGCACAAGACCCATCACTTGGTTGTCTTATTGTAGGGTAACCTTGTTAATGGGTATAATCCACTTCCAAACAGTCCTGCTATCTGGGGCCAACGTGAGACTGAAACGGAGCAATTTAGGCGTTCTCCATCAGTGGCAGCCTTTCCTCTCCCTCCTTCAACTAAAGACTCTGGCTTTTTCAGAGGTCAGAAATACTTGTAGGAAGCACTTTTAGCTGCAGGTAGCCTTGGTGAAACATGCTGGACTCTGCTTCAGATTCTCTTGGAGGGTTTTGAAAGGAGTGCCCAAGAAAATCACATGCTTGAGCGTGGTAATGAGGAAAAAGAAGAGAGAAGTCAGGCTGTAATATTCTTTTTTGTTGCACACATGCAGAGGAACAAAATGTAGAGATAACTGTGAAGGAGTATGCCATGTCATGGCCAAGAAGTAGAAACTGCATATTCTCAGGTTTCACATGACAAGAACATGAATGGCCCAGGACCAAGGGACAGAATCGCTGAATAGTTGGCTGTTACAGGTAGTGCCTCTCCTTTTTGTGATTATTTGTGTTATACAGTGTAATTGTTCAGCAAAAATTCCCAGTCTGTGCTCTCTAATATCTGTTGGATAGATCAGGGAATGCAGCTGCAGATTAGACATTTGTGGTAGCACAACTGCCAACTAATTAGTTCTGCTATTTCAGGAGGAGGCTGGGTTTGTTAAGGTTATTCAGGAAAGAACAATCTGCATATCTAACTAAATGTCAGCTGGATGTGGGTAAGACTGTCCCCTGAGCAAGAGCAACCATGACTTCTAGAGGTTCAGC
>NW_008824986.1:14092593-14098011 GCF_000699105.1 Pygoscelis adeliae | reverse complement strand
CAGGGGCAGCACACCAGAATCATGCATCTCCAAATTGTGGGAGAAGCTCCAGGCAATTTTTAGCTTTTCAGAGGATTATAATGACTTGTTTAATTCAGCACAAATGCATGGCCTGTGCTGACCTGTATAGCTTTGCATCATCTTGTATGATGGATCACTGGCAATGCAGACTTCGGCTGAAATGACTAGCTGTGCCCACACAGTCTAGTTCTGAAATGATTAATTTCTGTGTGGAGGAAAAGGTATGTGTTAGACCTCAGTATGTGTGATAAAGCATCGTGGTCTGCTGGGTAGCAAGAGTAGGACTGAGTTCTGCTCTAGTTCTGCCCTCGTCACCCTTTGCTATGTATTGCTTCACACGTTGCTGTGACCCTGTTTGTCCAACATAAAGGAAGAATAATATCTGTGACTGCAAAAATTAAGAACAATGCTTGAACAGTGTTTCATTGAGCATTAAAAGTGACTTCCAAAATACTTGTTTTCTTACAGCCTTCAAGCACCAGAAACTTTCCAAGTGTAGGAAGCCTATTGGAAGAATTGAAATCTGCTTTAGCTCTACAGAGTATCATTTAGAACTAGTTTGATATCCCTTCTCTTTGTTTAACTCATTAATGTTTATGGAAGATCTCACAGCTCATGTCTATGATCTAGCGATGGAAACGTGAATGTGGGAGCCAGTCTGGATGGCATTTGTCTTCATGCAAATAACTGAATTTTAATTCAGTGCACTTGTAGCAGAAGCAAATTGCTGTCTCATGGCCCCTGTGTCAGTCTAAGAATTGCTTGATTTCTGTACTGAAATGAGACTTCTTCCCCACAGTGTCCATCCTAGATACCTCTGGGATGGCCTTGACAGACACAACTCTACTTTACTTTGCAATGGAAGAAGGTGTAAGGTCATTCAACTTTTGCTTTCATACCACAGAAAAAGATGATACAGCTCACCAACAGCAGTAGCCATACCTGCAGGGTTTTTTTTTATCTGTACTTCTATCAGTGCTTTCTTTAATTGAAAAATTCAAAATCAAAGCACTTATGGTCAAACTCTCTGTGGCCTGTTCTACCTGAGCCCACTGGGAAGGGAAGTGCCCACTTCAGTTCTGAGGCAGGCAAGAAGTTGGTAACAGGTAGTTTTTTATTTCCTCATGTACATAGAAACACCAGTGGAGATTAGCATCCCATTGTATAATACCTACTATACACACAGCAAGAGAAGAGACAGGCTTAGAAAAATCATCCACTTTAAATAAGGCAGACAAAAAAGGGTAATATTATTCTCTTACAGGCCAGAGAGAGATTAAAATGATTATCATAAGGCCACAGAGGACGTCTGTGATAGTGCCAGGGATTTAACTTGCCTTGGAGATACCAGTCCGGTTAAGTACCACAGGAGTAACTAGTCTTTGCTGGATATTTGTAACACCCACTTACAAATTTCAACTAGAAGAATCTGCGCACTACGTTTTTGTCATATTTTAACGTAGTGATGATGTTTAAGGGAAAATTGTTCTTCATTAGAGATTTCTGTGGTGTGTAGAAATGTGCATGCTAGATTTCTTTCATTCACAAAACTCAAACAAATGTTAGAATGAGACATAATGAGCATCGCACCCTGCACTTCAGAGAGTTTTCCATTATCCAGGGTCCTCAATTGTATAAAAACTACATTAACAAAAAAGCAAAGCTCAGAATAATTATTTTGGTTTACCTATGTCACGACTGCTATTATTAAAATTAAAAGGACCATTATAGACTCTTCCATTATTTGATTGACCGACTTCAGCCAAAACTGCCACTATAAATGCTCAATACTGTTAAATCATTGGAAGCTGAAGTCATTCAGTACTCCTTTGAAAAGCATCATCCATTTTTGAAGAATTTGGCCATTAAATAATGTCTTTGCAGATACATTTGAGATGCGCAATCCTACAAAAAAAGAAGCCGTGAATAAAGTGTGCTGAACAGAATATACAGACTGTCTTCAGAGCTACCTCGGTAGTGTTTTTGATTCTAGGGTAGATTTTTAATGGCATGAAAAATAGTATATTGTGAATTTTTTGTTGAAATTTCGGTTTTAGCAGCTCAAAAAATGTATTTGTTTTCCAGACAGAAAATCCTTTATTTCCTGGAAACTTGAAAGTACTTATAGCAACCAGGCATTTCTACAGGCTGTTTAGAGTCCTAATAAAGAAGCGGGCTGATGAAGGAAGCTTTGATCAGCTCCATTTTTACTCCTAAACCCATGGAAAGCAAAAATATTATTTTCAGGCTCTTTGGGACTCTTTCAGTGCTCCTGGCTGAGGCAGAACTTCCAACAAAGCTGATGACAAATTTTTCCAGTAAAAAAGCCATTGGTTTGACTGTGTCTCATTATACTCATTGTCTCAATGAGGATGGAAACCGATAAGCATTGAATCACTACTGGGATATTTCAAAGTTCAGCATGCTCAGACAAATCTTCCCTTCTCATATCCTTGGCAACCTCATGGAGGCCCAAAGGGGCTTTATTGGGAACAATTATGATGGAACGAGAACAAGGCAATCAGATTCTAATGAGAGGAGGATTTGTTCCAGGGATTTCAGATACAAAATCTGCTGTGCCAGATGAAAAGCCATTTGTAACATGGACAAATTTGATCATGTGGTCCACAATAAATAGTTCAAAGCCTACCAAGGAACTACAGGTTGGGTTTTTGCAGTGTGTGCACTCATGTGAGTAAGTCTAATTCAAAATGTCAGTGAGGCAATCCCAGAAATGTGAATGTTCATTTTGTTTTCCAGAATAGGCTACCAGATTCCACTGTTTGCTGGCTTCTGCATCATGTTTGTGTCAACAATCAGTAAGTGTCCACATCTTATTTGGTCTGGCCCAGATGTGACTTCTAAATAAATGATCTATAATAATTATCACTAGGAGTTCTTCTTGTTGATGTAGAGGGACTGATTTCCAAGGAAAATTTAAGGGTGGCTGCTCCATGTGGATGGTGGTGCTGATGAGATTTGTCAAGTACGGTCTTATGAATATGCTCGAAGGAATTCACCACCTTCCATCCCACCTCGGCGGGTCTCTTCCTTAGCTGAATCTTTCTCTCAGATTCTTGTAATCTGGAGCAGTGCTCAGACAGTTTTAAACAGATAGCATGGGAGGGCTATCAGCCATGAGAGGGCTGTTTTGCAGAGTCCTTAACAACTAGCTATCGTAGGGACTTACCAGAAAGATCGTGAGGCTGCAGTGGCTCATGAGTAGAATATGAGTCAACAGTGTCATAGCGTCGCTAAACATCGCTGTGGGATGTGCAAACAGGAGCACAGCCTGCAAGTCAGCTGAGATAATTTGTCTGCTCTAAATGGCACTGATAAGGCCTCAGCTGGTGTTTTATGTTCGGTTTTGGTGTGGCCCTTGAAGTTGTGGCCCAGATGGAAAGAGTACAGAGAAGAACATCAAGGATCATTAGAAGCCTGTGAGGAATGGTGAAAGAACCTGGTTTGCTTCAGAAGGCAGATGTAAGACGTATCAGAGTCTGTGACGAAAAGGAAGGGAACAAACAGTTTTCCATGTCCACTGTACATAAGAGAAGGAATAATGAGCTTAAAACTGTATCATCAAGGGGACTGGGGTTCTTGAGAAGATTACCTGGTCTTAGAGTCATTGACAACTCTGCATTTTAGGAACATGTTACACACATTTTGATTGGGATGGAGATAAGAGTAATGAGCCTAATTCATGGCAGAGGGGAATACTGTTGATCTGCTGACATCCTTCCTTCTTTTATTTTTCTTGGTTTTTCTCTGTCCACGTGGGTAGGGATTTTTGTAAGACCTGGTGAAAAGCGTGAGAGGCACAATGCCACAGAGCGGGTGGGAGAAGTGCACGTGAATCCTGTGTTTAGTTGGTGCATAACAGCTTCCCCCAGCTATAACCTGTCTGGCAAAATTCCCTAGGTGGCCAACAGATAAGAGCTGAAAAAAGCTTTTAAAAACTCACTGTAGATTTAATGACACTGACCATGACACAGGCTCTACAAGCAGAGATGTGCTTGGGTTTCTGGGACGCTCCTACTTTCCAGTGTTGTGGATGGGGAATTTAGCTGGACTGATGAGCGCAGCATCCAGGGGCTCTATCCCAAAAGGCAGAGTGGAGCCCAGGGTAAAATCTTTTGGGGAGATATAGAGAGGCACCTCCACTGGTGCAATTTCTCTGGTGGTCTGCTGTTGGGAAGATTAGGAACTTCCTACAGCCCTTAAATGGGTGGAGCTGGCTTCCCTGCACCTTCAGCCAGCTGTGCTGCACAGCATCTATTGCAGAGCTGGCAACACCAGGGTAAAACCTGTCTCCACCCATTTGCTTATTGGAGGAAACATCAGTGTGTGCATGCATGCAGGTACGTCTGTGTTAAATCCTGCTTTCCCTGAATGCCTAGAGCTTCAGACTGGGCAGCCTTAAATGAAGCAGCGTGAAGTGGCAAAGCTGGAAAGAAAGGTCTTATTACTCCTTCTGTGTGCAGCTGAATCAGAACAGGATGTAATCAAATCCTAAGTAATTAGTTAAAACTGCTTGTGCACTTGCATTCAGTGTTACCAGGAGGCTTAGACACCTGAGAGCAATTCAACACTGACACATCTAAATGCAATAAGGGAAAATAATGCAGTTAGCATTGAAAGTGGCACAAGTCACTGTAAACATTTGACTAAATTGCATGAAGTTTTTGTGATCGTTTCAAGAAATCTAACTTTTTAACCTAGTTAGAGTTAACCTAATTTTAAAAAATTACCTCTGTTTTTTCTGTAGTGTTTGCCTTCTCAGGAAGCTACACATTACTGTTTATTGCCAGGTCCCTTCAAGGAGTGGGTTCCTCTTGTTCTTCTGTGGCAGGTAAGAGAAGAGATGAGAGAGTAAAATACAGGTCACTGATTCTGTAATTTTTAGTAATTTTCTAAATTGTATTTTGTCTGCAGTTTCAATAATTAATACAAAAATATTAGATTAAATCAGTTTCACTTTTTTCCTCTCCCTTTCATATAAAGTAGTCAAAAGCAAATGTCTTTTCAGACTTCCTTGGTATTTGGGTTGCAGTAAGGTAGGGCACTAAATGAACTGTGCTCTCCTTGGGATTTCTGCATGTGCGTCTTCAACATTGTACATTCATTTTTAGCCATTTTAAAGGTCATCAGGAACTTATGTTGGTACTTATTATAGTAGGGATAGCAGCTCTGACTGTTACTGAAATTTCTGTTATAAAATGTCGTTTTCAAGGATTTACCATGCTGTCTGCCAGTTTGGACTCAGGTTACCTGTACCAGATTTCCAATACAAGGTTATAAGTTTTAAATGAATGGGTGAAATGGAGTATGGGTTTTCAGCCCAAATTGTTCAACCATTTCTGAGACTGGAGAAAATATGGTTTGTTAATGTTAGAA
>NW_008824986.1:14083509-14092483 GCF_000699105.1 Pygoscelis adeliae | reverse complement strand
GCTTTTTTTGTCAAGAATGTGTCTTTTGGCTTCCTCAGGAAAATTCTCCCTGCCGAGTTGGACTGGTCCATAAGCAGGGTTCGCATATGCTCCATAGAAACTTAACAAGAATTTGGTAGCTGGATTCTTTCTAGGTTCCTTTTGCAGGGATTTTGCTCCAGCCCACATTTGGGTGGCTGGGGAGATACAATGCCTCAGACTGAGCTTTCGAACTGAGAGCAAGAAGCACCTTACGCTTAAAATGGGTTTGAAGCTGTGCAACAAGCACTAGTTAAGCAGAGAGATTTAAGCCTGGATGAGTAGTGGGAAAAGTGGGGATGCGGTTAAGGGAGCAGGCAGGGGCTGGGATGAGCAGCCAGGGATGGGGAAGGCAAAGACAAGCAGGAGGGGTAGAGACAAGAAAATCTATCTTTTTTCTTTGTACAAGTTAAGGTTACAAGTCAAGCTTTCCAAAGGGAAGTAGTGTCAGAATCAAAATGATTGTTCAGCTTTAACTCAGTCCCTGTGCATGTATGTACTTTGAGATACAGTTCTTAGATGAGTGTATGACTTTTTTTTTCACAGACAACCTGCAAAGTAGAGCAGAAAAGGCCAAGAGACCATCTAGTCCACCCCCTTCCTGAAGGCAGGATCAGCTTTGTATCTGTCATTCCTCACGTATACTTGACAGGCATGTTCTCAGAAGCCTCCAGAAACGCCCTCAGCAACTAGCTTTGTGCTTAAGTACCTTTACTGTCAGGAAGGTTTTTTCTGATGTCTCATCTAAAGCCTCCTTACTGTCATGTAAACCCATTTCTGCTTCCCATACTTGAGAGAACATGAAGAACAGTTTCTTTTCTTTATCTTTGTGGCTCTTTTTCATATTGCAAGACTCTTATCACATCTCACATTGGTTTCCTCCTCTCTGGTTTTAAATTGAAAGTCCTGCAGTTGTCCCTCACAGTTATTTTTATAAGCCTTTGCTCATCCTCATTGCTCTTTTCTGGATAGTGTCTAGTCACCCCCACCTTTCTTCCTGTGCTGCACCAAAACCAGACCCAGCACAGAGAAGCTCTGACTCCTTACAAGGGCCAACGGCAATGAAAGTCACTTCACGTATCTCACAGGCAAAGGAATTTTTCTGTAGTATTGCTGCCAATCAGTCGTTTACCACCCCTGCATTTGTGCATGTAATCATTCCTACCTAAATGTAAAACTTTGTGTTATCTTTGTATTGCCTCCTATTTTTTTCCAGAGTATTTCTCCAAATCTCACAAATTCATTGTGAATTCTGATATCATTCTCTAACTTGCTCTTCAACTGTTCATGCAAACAATTTGATGTCATCCACAATTTTCAATAAGCATGTTAATCCACACAGGACCTCTGCTCTTTTGATGCACCTGATGGATGGTATTCACTTAGTGATCAATCATGCAATATTTTGTTTTCTTTTTCTGTGTAGCTGTGGGCCTTATTTACTGAGTCCTACTTAAACCTTGATTTGAAAACAGAATTATTGATTTCTATGAGGACTCTTCTGCAGCGTTTATATCTACTGCGTCTAAGTGCTTCACAAAAACACGAATTAGGCTTTATGTTTCCTTTTGTGAAATGAAGGTTCATCATCAAACGCAGAAGCGAGGCATGTGAAGATAAAGGTCAAAAGAATCCTTTAATTTTGGATGTTGAACTTGAAATACTCGTTTTCAAAGTAATCAGCTCTGCCTAATACCTCATGCCCAGAGCACGGTTAGCACTGACCACGGTTACAGCTGGGAGTGGTCACCAGACCTTTGTGTCAAGCACCCGGAGTATAAATAACGGATAGTGAATACTTGTCAAAAGCTTTGTTTTTGCTAGTTGAAAAGCATAATCTAAAAGCTCTGAGACAAAGACAGGGACAAAGAATCTAGCAAATCAGGGCATCATTAAATTACCTGAGTAATACTGTACAATAGAACAGGGTCTTGGAGACCATTTAAATTGCCAAATCCCCTTTTGCTTCAAAGTGAATTCTATGGGGAGGGAATATACATATTTATATTTTTTAATATATTTATATATATGTATATACAGATACCTGCTGTCGTCGCTGTGTAATGTTTAGTAGGGCTGGCAAATGATGACCATAAACTGTAGTACACAGATGCCTAATTTTGTGTTGTGCTTTTTTCTTTTTCTTTTTTTTAATTTTAGGGATGGGTATGCTTGCCAGTGTATATACAGATGATGAAGAGAGAGGCAACGCAATGGGAATTGCACTAGGAGGCCTTGCCATGGGAGTATTAGGTCAGTGAGTTGGAGGCTCTGCTGGCAAGAGAAACCACCCCCAGCCTTCCCAAAGCATGTACTCGTGATCTATGAAAGCATCAGAAGAGTCTCATCAAGCGTAACGTTACCATGCCATCTCCAGATTAGATTCATGGTGCATGTTAAGAATAGTTTTTCCCACAGCAGCATATTTCTTAGCGGATACATATGTCGGGCAATAATCTCTGAGATGTTTGGGTTTTGTTTACATGGAAGAGTATTTTGGGGAGTGAAGAATATGGTTATTGTCATGATCAATGAGCTTTGTGAGGATTTTTAAATTGAGCTTTTTGGTCACCGAGTGCCAATAGCAGGATGCCCAAACGCTTGCAGAGGGCATTTGTTCAGAGTCAGAGATGTGGCTTCACAACTGTGTCCTTTCTTTCTCCCTGGCAGTGGGCCCACCTTTTGGGAGCGTCATGTATGAGTTTGTGGGGAAGAGTTCTCCTTTCCTGGTGCTGGCAGCACTAGCTCTGTTAGATGGAGGTCAGTAAATACGAAACGTCAATAGCACCATGTAGCACATCCCTTTCATATTACCACCATCTAACCCCCTTCTTGAAGAAATGTTACAGTATTGATTTCTTTTCGCAGCTGTTCAATTATTTGTTCTGCAGCCATCAAGAGCACAAGCAGAAGTAAGTATTAAGGTAAAACACTCTAGGCGATGGATGACACTTTGCCTTTCCTAATCCCAAGCTTTTGTTTCATAGAGTCAGAAGGGGACACCGTTACTGACACTTTTGAAGGACCCGTATATCATTATTGCAGCAGGTACCAGATCCCTTTTTTTTTTTTTCTTTAAACCAACCGCTGGTGTTATACCTGGCATCCTGGAATGCCTCAGGCTGAGCTGGTTTAACAGTATTGTCATTTGCTGGTTTCATTTACATAAAGCTCAAAGAAAAAAATAATGTGTTGGTAATACAGGATGAATATACCAGTAGAAACATAACAGGCAGAAGGCTTGAAATATAGGCGTCTTTCCAGCTGAGAGGACACTAATGGCTTGCAGTTGCTTGCTAAGGCAATGAGATGTGGCCATGAAATTTTCTATGAGGCAAGTGAATAGAGCCAAGGCTTTCCGAGGGAGGTATTGTCAGCGCGTCGCAGGCAGGCGTAGGGAATAACACTGAACTTTGTTTCCGTTTGAGGAGAGAGTGAGTTTGGTCTCTAGAGCATGGATTGTATTTCAGAAAAGGTCTGGGTTGAATGGTGAATGGCGTTTGGTATTACATGTATCGTTTGTCTAATGAATCTTTCTGTCTCAAGGGAAGTTTGCCTTTTTGCATTGCATTTTGTTGAATGTTTATTCTGAAGTCTGTAATTAAGCCTGGCCCTTTTTAATGTTCATAAAATACCTGAAAAGAGATCATAATTTTTACAGTTTTGTTCCTTAATCCTAATTTGCTTGTCCAAGAAAACGATTCTTCGAGGCATTTTTTGTGTTTGCTGTTTCTTGGTGGTCTTAGGGAATGACCATTACCCTAACTCTTTGACTAGACATTTGGTCAAGCTGTGACTAAAGTTATACAAATGCTTTTGCTTGAGAAATTCTTCGAGCATTAAAAGACCTTTTCATAGAATAAAAGAATTTGAGGGAAAAGAGTAGCAAAGACAGTACCTGTCATAAGAGATCAGATCTATCATTAATCTAATTCAGTACCTTGCGTCTAACAGTGCTTAAAGCAGGTGCTGCAAGGTGAGGTTCATTCAGCATATAAAGTAGATTTCTGGAGAATAGTGTAATCCCTCCCAAGGTCTGATCTGTGACAGGACTTGGTTTAAACCACAAAATATGACTAGGGGACTGATTTCAAGGAGTACTTTGCTTGACTAAGACTTAGCTGCTCACGCCAAGCTAGTCTTAGCCAAGGAAGAGAAAAGGTACCAAAGACCACGGATCCCACTATTTTGACCATCTCCCATGTCTGCTAAGAGCAGGGATGGAATTTGTTCCCATTTTCTAACACATTTGCATGGCATTCAATTTCTGCAGCTTTTCTGTTCTCTGAAGCTGTTTCAGCTGATGTTTCGGGGCTCTGTAAAGCAGGCTGCGCAGTCTCAGAGCCCCAAAATGAAGAAGAAGACTCAGGGATGGGTAGCCTGGAATCACGGCAGCGTGTGTCAAAGAGACCTTACCTTTACTGCCCTGGCTTTTTTTGCCTCTTGCTTCCCTGCACGTGCCTGGAGGCACTGCCAGTGCCTCCTGTTTCCCCTTCCCATCTTTGATCCAGTGCAGCTGGATGCAACAGGAGGCAGGGAAAGGAAGGATATACAGAGGGGCAGAAATAGAAAGACCCTCTCTGTTCCGATCCCTCCTGCTCTCGCCAGCTGCTCTGGGTGACCTGTCCTGCTCCCACTGGGCGTCAGTGCCCAGGATATGAGAAAGTCCCTCCCGTGGGTTAGCGGTAGGGTTAGGTACAGCACCCAGGGTTTCTGCCTCCCGGGGCAGAGACTGCCTAGCGCTTTGACAGTACGGATGATGCTGATGTTCTCTAACCTCAGCCTCTTCTCCTCCTGCTTTATTTCCCCTGCAGACCAAATTTGGTTTTGTCAGAGCTGAATGTCAAATACCAACTATAAATCCAGCCTTTTATCTGGCCTATGAGTGCATGTCAATCCAAATGCAGATTTCTTGATGCACCAGGAATACACTGCTTAAATGTTAATTGCTTCAGTTCTGAAGCTGTTGCTTTTTTACAGTGAAAAGGGTCTGAAAGTTTCATTTTCTCTCCCTTACCCCAAGGAGCTGGGTATTTTTGTTGCTTTATTTTCTAAGATGGGAACTTTCGATCCTGATACTAACAGGGAAGGTTAGGTAAGCAGTTGGTTGGGATGGCAGTTAGCTCTGTGCTCTGACACCTTGGGGCAATCAGTCAAGGCACCATGCCACATTTCTCCATGTCTAAGACAGGATAATATGTCTTCTGCTTCACAAGGATGCTGTGAATGTAGATGTCCCACACTGTGTACAATCTTCAGATACTATGATTAGAGAGGAGAAGGTTAAAAGTCCCATTGGGTTTGCACTGCTCAGGGAGATGAGAAGTTTTGAATGGCTTTTAAGGCAGTTAACTACCTCATTAAAAAACTGACTACATCTCTAGTGGGCTGACTTGTTAACCACAAGTAAAGCCAGGGACATTTTAGGCGTGCTGCAAACGGGCTAACAGTTTCAGTGTTTCTTGCACTCTTGATTTGGGTACACTAATTTCATGGTATAAATTCAATCTCCTGAGCGTGCATCATACACTTGAGTCATAATTGTTTGTATTCTCAAAGTACAAGCACTTTCTGAGCAATTTGGCTTATCTGTAGCACAATATTACTCTTTAACACAAGGTGTCTTGAACTCAAGCATGGAGTTCCTCTCTCTTCTTTCTGAAAGCGTAACTTTTTCCCTTGATAAACCCATGTTGCCTGTGAGTTAATAACGTTGACTGTCACGACAGACAAGAGGCCAGTGCTCTCATTCACTCAGTGTATATTGCAGTCCCTGTGGCCAGTCCTACTGTCTGGTCACCCTCGGTGCCAGCAATAGCTATTGCAGGATGCACTGTGGCCATTCCTGTTGAACATGCACTCACCAGTCCAGGTGGGGAGGTCACAAAGATGTGGACGTCAGAGGGACAGGACCAGACGATATGGCAAGCTCAGATGAAAACCTCTGCAGGAGAAAGGAAATGCGAGCAAATATAGACTCTGCCTCCTATGTGAATTGTGTCAGAGGTGATGCTTCAAAGTCAGTGCCATCAGTGCTCACTGACCCAGGCAAAAGAAACATTACTGGCATATTTTGTCACTGCTGGTAGGAGCTCAGTGAATGAGGTCAATGGCATTCTCGCAGCCAGATCTCGCTGACAGGGATTAAAGAAACGTTAGGTGCTACTGGCTGACAAAGTTGCATGGACAGACAAGTTAGTTTAAATTATCGGATCCAAAAAACAGAGTTGAGACAGATATCATCATGAGCACATGGGTTCTTCAGAAGGTGTGCGACAGCTTTTCACTGGGTACCTGCTTTTTCACAGAAAAATACCAGTGATGTCTATGACACTCTGCCAAAAGCTGAGTGGGTTCTCAGCTGCGGAGATGGGATCCAGCTGGAAGGCTGCAATTTCACACCTTCTGGCCAATGCAGGATGTTTAATTTAACTTAAAGAAGAAACAATGTAGGATTTATGCCCTTGAGACATGGCCCTTTAAAGAGAGGTCAGGTCCATGCAAGACAGAGGAAAAAAAAATTATCTTCTTTTGGGGAAGCTTTGCTAAGGTAGCATGGTCTTCTTTGGTCTTTGCTCTGACTTTGCAGAGTACTGGCTCAGGCTCTCACTTTTCTTTTGGGGTACATCCTAAAGATCTGAAATACCTTTGTCACCATGTACCTGAGTACTTTGGTAAGTTCTGGTGACGCTTCCTGACCTAATGAGAAGTAGATGCCATACGCGTGTGCATGCACACCTGTTTCTCATTTCTTTATGAATTTTGTTAAGAGTAGAATAAGGCCTTTGCTATTTAAGCCATCTCTGTTAGAATGGCCCTGCTTCCTCTGACTGCACTTTGTATGGCCTGAAATGTTTTTCCAGCATCAAGGAAGCTGCTTGAGCATGGCTGACTTTGGCTTGGAAGAGGGCAGCCCCGAGGTGTTTAACTGGGGCTCCTTACAGACACTACACTAGTGGGAGCTTGCAGCAGAGTGGAAAGGTTAGCGTTAGCTTTAGATCTAACCTTTCGTCTTTAGGGTAAAGTAGTGCTGAACTGTTGCTCCTTGCCCCAGGAAAGGAGTGAGCCAGCTAGCCTGCAAGTTCCTTTTAGGAATCATGGATACACAGTCTAATATATTCTGACAGGTTTGAGCAAAGAATGACATCAGTGCTCATTTTGTTTTGAACTGTATGATGAGGAACCTGTTCCAGGAGAAATAATGTTTCTCTGACCTCAGACAAATTAAGCTTTTTTTAAAAAAAGTAAAATTTGGATGGTAAAAGACTGTAAGAGTCTAGAATATTTTTCTAAACTTCAGAGATTAGGGGAAGGGAAGTTCCCCTAAACAAGTTTGAGGTTGTCACTTCTAGTGACTTCCAAACTCCCTTGAAAGTAATTTTGGAAGGGATTAGCAGAGGGGATGTGTCCTGTTGCCCTGCACTAGGCTTTGACTGCCTCGGGTTCTTCTGAGTGAGTGGAAAAGGCATCTTGAATCCAAAGAAATACCATGGGGTTTAATAATCCCTGCACTAAAGCTGAAGTGCACTACTGAGGATAGATGAACTTGACACAAACCCACTGGAGTCTGGATCTGCAGGTGGTGGCGTAGGGCAGAGCTGAGCTGACAGGCAAGACTGAATCAGCACTTCCACTGCTTGTTACCCTTTGTGTCTGGGTGACTAAAGGTCCAGAAATTCAAAAGAGATCTGGAAGCATTTGAAATTCATAGGGCTGGGCAAGCTCAGCCAGACCCATGCTTTGCTGCATGGACTTACTGGCTGCTGGCTAAGGGATCTTGACACAAAATTCCCTTTTGTAGGGAATAGACATCTCTGTGGTTGTCTCTTGGTATTTTTAGGATCAAGACCTCTACGTCTCGTCGTAGTCATTCTCAGATGACAGAGGCATAGGGTCAGAGCCTGTGCCTCTTACACAACAGGGCTCCAGTTTTGCCCCAGGAGACTAGATAAAGACCAAAAGATTGTAGTTTTAGCTAATCATTTGTACAACAGTCAGACCTCATGAACTTTCTAAATGTCATCAAGCTCACTGCAAACTTTCACATTATGAAAATAGCTTAACCTTTATTGTAGAACTTCTAGGAGAATAGAAATATATAGAAAGTTAGTTTTCAGTGATTTTACCTTCTGTTCTATTTAATATTAATCAACGACTGATGCATGACAAGGAGGACTGTAAAAAGCGCAATGTTTTATGTAAAAGCATCCATTCTTTGCATGGCTTTTTGTTCATAGTCAAAAGAAATAATTACTACTACTTTTTTTCTCCTCCCCTTCTTTCTCTAAGGATCAATCTGCTTTGCAAACATGGCTATTGCTATGCTTGAACCAGCTTTACCCATCTGGATGATGGAGACCATGTGTTCAAAAAAATGGCAGCTTGGTAAAGTACAGTATATTATTTGCATCTCTATATGTTGTCTAGTGACTGTCTCAGTTCCGGTCCTGTTAATGATGGTCTCCTTATATGCTTCAGGGTAGTAATTTTTTTTTACTATCTTTAAATTGTCAGTGTTACACCTGCACAATTGCAAACATTGGTCTGTAAGAAAAATAGGTAGTGGACTGATGTTATCGTAATAGAGGCTTCAGTAAGGGGCAACGCTCACATTGCAAGGAGAAATAGATGCAGGCAGCCACAGCACTGTACTTGTCCCGGCTCCTTTGGGAGCGCCAGCAGCACATCTGGCAGTGAGTGTTGGCTGGGGCAGCTGCAAGATGCCCTGTGAGCCGCAGAGCCAGCCCAGCGGGGCAAAACAATTTGTTTTGGGTTTTTCCCAGAGGGAATCCTTCCTCAGTTCCTAGTTTGAATTGCCAGGAGCAGGCAGCCACAGAAGTCTGCAGCAAGTGCAGTATGTTTGGTGCAGAGCATGCCCATGCCAACACGTGCTCCTTCCAGGACTGCTCCTGGCCACATGTGGAAGAAGGATGGACTTTTCTCAAAATGTAGTCAC
>NW_008824986.1:14078411-14083432 GCF_000699105.1 Pygoscelis adeliae | reverse complement strand
GGTTACTTAGTCATCCCATTCAACAGAAAGCAATGGGAGAGCCCCAACTTGGACCACCTTATAACCTGTAACACAGTCTCAGGAAACCAGTGTCCACAGGCAAACTGGGAATTTGTCCCATGTATCAGGTTAGACTAGAGAGTAAAATTGGGCCAGTTACTTTCTCTTCGAGATGAACAAGGAGAAGAAAAAAAAAAAGAAAAATGGACTAACTTCCAGTGTCAAACTGTGTGCGGGAGGTTGATGTGAATCGTCTTGGGTGGGGGGTGCCTATCCATCATGTACCACAACACATAGTGCTGATCTGCTGTATCGATCTAACTGATGTTTACCGTTTTAATAGTTTGTAGGAAAGAGTTACCGTTACAAATGCAACATCTATTTGATAATGTTAACAAGTGATCTGTATTCATTAGGGTATTTTTTAGTATCAATATATGGCGCTTGAAAGAAAAAGAAAAATTCTTCATGAAAATTACGTTCGGCTAGCATGCAACTAATATCCGTACTCTATCTTAATGTAGGTGTCCCTGCGCCATAGAGAAAGCACAAACCTTAGCTGTTATTAATGCAAACCCAGATCTCGGGTGGCCATAGCTAGCAGTCCTTAATGTGCTGCTGTACTGTTGAACATGGTAATGACTGCTAGCCTGTAATATAGCAAAATTAATGCACAAACTTAGATATTTTAAACCTCACAAAGAAAAACAAAGATTGCTTATCTACCTCCCTCACTGGAGTTTCATATTACTGGTGCAACGGAAATGAGATTTACAAATGTTTTAGTTGAATAGAGGTTCCTAGAAGGAAAATATCCATTTTAAATTAAGACTAATTTTACCCCTTAATGATATAAGTAATTGACTCCATAATGCTTTGTCTGATTTGACAGCATTAATTAAAGTTTTTAAGCCTCTTAAATTATATCTTGAACTGCAGGGTTTTAAGCAAATTATTATCTTATGCAATTTGGAGATCCGGCTTTTTTAAGCATGATCTGAAGAAGGTATAAAAACCCTTCGTTTGATCAGTTAATGTTACTGTGCATAGAGTTTATTTAGAATATTATGGTTCTGCTTCAGTATACCACAGCTTACACACCAACCTGCAAGTCTTATTTAAAAAGCCTTTGCAGTGTTTTTCTTACAGTTGTCAAGGTCTGCTGTATGTGACCATTTGGTATAAAAAGATAACTCCAAGCAGTACCAAAGTAGCTGCAGTTACACAGGTGAAAATATTTCCCGAGCATCACCATTGTAACCCACAAAGATTTTAATCACAGGATATTGCTGGGCTACAAATTACTTCTCAGTTTTTTTTTCTCACGAATATCAGAGAGATAGGAAGGAAGATGGGCAGGCAGGAAATGAGAAAATCTGTGTTGCCTTGGTGAAAGATGAGGAGCATATATGCTTAAAGGAAATGGTTTGATTGCGTACCATAATGTCACGCTGATTTCTAAATCTGAATTAGCTGATTTAACAATGACCAAGTGGAAGGCTTGTCATGGCATGTGCTGGTTTGTCAGACTTTCCCAGTTGGTTTTGGTTTTGTTTTTTTCTTAAGAAGATGCAAAATATAACAGGAACAACAGAAAAATACTGTGTCTTATTTCTTCCAAGACCCATTCAACTTCATTCCACAAGGATCCGGCATTAAGCACAGCCACCCCATTCCTCTGCCTCTGGGATATTTCTCATACAATGTCTTCTCCTCAAAGGCAGTCCCTGCTCTCACACACCCCCGCATCGTCCTCCCTGGTGCTCTGCAGGCAGCCGAGGCAATGGCACACCACACTCTTCATTAGTATTTCCTCCTTTGATATTTCCCCTCCAGCTGGGTCCTGCCCCGTGGCTTATGTGTAGGAAGAGGATGAATCCTCAAGTACAGACTGTAATTGGCTTTTAAACCAGAGATGCTTCTGGCCACCATGCAGCCAGCATCTACTCCAGATACAGCTGCTGCTGTGGAAACCTCAGGACTAAAAAAAATTGCTGGTCCCAACAGTACATTTTTCCGAGTGGATGTGGGGGAGATGGGAGGGTCCAGGTACCCGCCCATCAGCGTCAGAAGGGATTTACTCGGGTGCCCTCCTTCGCAAGTCATTACAGATAATTAGTTTTTTTAACTTAATTTTTAAAAAAATCAGTTATTAGTTTAACCTTTACTGTAAATATATTGGCTAAGTAATTTCAAAACCATGATTTTGAGGTTTCTTCACCTTTACATTATTGATATATGCTTGGCTTCAGTAGCTGCTTGACCAAGGACCATATTGCGGCATTACAAATGCGAGGCCTCACGGCATTCACAGGCGTGGAGGGGGACTGTGACTTGCAAAGCCACAGCAGCAGTCCTGCTGTCCCCTCCTCCAGGGGAGGGATTCACCCACCCCTGACTGTTCTGGGCTTGCTGCATATGCTGAGCATATGCTCCATAAGCCATGCAACCAAGAAAGAGTTCCTTTCCTTGACCTATCCCAAAGCTTATTGTGGTATAAACTTTCTGCTCTTTGTTGTTCCGTCCCCTCTTCCATACCACTTCTTGCAGCTGATGTTGAAAAACTCTTTTCAAAGGCATCACCTCACTCCTGCGTTTCATAGATGATGTCCTTAGATTTCACGAACAGGCTGCAACAAACCGGATATTTGATTCTTTGGGCTATGCACAAAGACTCTATTAGATGCATTCAAATCAAAATTGCAGTGTCTGGAATTTATTAGTTTCTTCTGACACTTCACTAAAAGCATTGCTGATAAAACATCTCATTCGTATTTTTCAGGTGTTGCTTTTCTTCCAGCTAGTATCTCTTATCTCATTGGGACTAATCTTTTTGGGATACTTGCGCACAAAATGGGAAGGTATGCTTAATTTAAAAATACTAATAATCTTCCAAGCTGTTCATGTACCATTTCCAGTGTTTCCCAGGGCGGTTTATGGATGGTGGAAATTATTATTTGTTTGTTTGGGGAGGGGGAGTGGGTGTTTGTTTTTTTTGAACATGTTACTACTTTGGTTGTGTAACTCGGCACTTCAGACATGACTTTGAAACCTTCGAGATCAGCTCTAACATCTCAGTATCACCAATCTCTGAGTGATGTTTCTTCTTTGATAGGTGGCTTTGTGCTTTAATCGGGATGCTAATCGTGGGAATAAGTATTTTATGTGTAAGTAGAAGATCATGTATCTTTCAAACTTTCAAACTGTCTAAATGTCCATGTGTTCATTTTCAAATATGTGCTTTCCCCATGAGATTTTGCTGAAGTTTCTGCTTTATGATATGTTATTAAATAATGTGTAGTTAATAGGTTCCAGACCAGAGCTTTGAGTGCTTTCAAATTTCAATGCTTGAATTATTTTGAAGGAAGGCTGGCTCTAAAAGGAGGAGGATGATCCTTTTTTTGAGCTGTCACTCAAGTTTATTCTTGCTCATAATAGTAAAAGTGTCAGTGGTTTAATGTCACAGTTGTCTTAAACAGTAGCCCAGAACAAGGATCAAACTCTAACTTGCACATCTGTACCAAGTGTGCCATAACTACTCTGAGAATTTATCTTAGAAAAAGAAAACTAACCTCATTAGCAAGTGCAGTGTGACTTAATTGCCTGAAATTTCATTTTTAGGTACCGTTTGCTAAAAACATTTATGGGCTTATAGCACCAAATTTTGGAGTTGGATTTGCCATTGGTAAGAAAAATTCCAATGACTTCTTACAGTTTGTTCGTTATGTAAAAATGATTTTTATATGAAGTTACATGGAAAATTTGTTTTATTGCCATCCTGATCTGATAGTAGTGAAGCCTGACCTGTGGCCCAAACTGGTAGGTAGAGCAAGAAGGATTAAAGGACGGTGCTCAGGCAGTTTAAACTAGGCTGCTGTTAGACAAACTGGATTCTGAAGTCTGTCCAGAATTGCCCCATCGACCTAAACAGATCTTTCCAACTGTCCGTGAATATATACCTTGTTTTCAGGAATAAAGCAATGCACTGCCCAAACCCCAGTCTTCCCTGTTGTTCATAGCAAAAAACCCAAACCAACCAGGCTTAAATTTTTGTTTGCCGATAGGAATTCTCAAGCCCTCGTGCATGTATTCCTTTTGAAGTAATATGTATGAACTTTGCTTATGCTGGACCACTCAGTCAGGCTGGAGTGGGGGCCATGGCTTGGATTTTAGCGCTTGGCCGGTCAGCAAATGTTCTGGGGCATCTTCACGCATGAGGGATGTGTAGTTAGGAAAGAAGTTACAGGCACAACTACAAATCCCCAGTATCTCAGCAGTTTTGTCAGCTGTCTTGTGCTGTTTCTTGCTAGCCATGAAAGCGTGGCTCAAAAGACCTGTTAAAATCGCCGTAATAATTTTGATTGACTGGAGGCTAATGCAATCTTCTAGGCCTACCGTAAGTGTAAGTTCATACAAAATAATTTTCCCCTAACTGAAAGGTACTTGGTTGGTAATGTGAGATGGGAGCCTTTGCACGGACAGTTACTGGGAAGTGGTTGATACGCTCTAAGCTCACATCTCTCTTGTCCTCTGGCAAGTGTCCCATGTACACATCTATACACGTCCATATGTGACCTCAGACACAGTAAAGACCTTAAAAAAGCACAGACAGTACAGTCTATTTTAACACAAATCTTTTGCTTATTTAAGAATAAGCATCCTTTCAGTTGCTTTTGCATCCCTTTTTAGCACATAGTTGGCCAAGACATAAAAAGAAAAAAAAGGCAGTATTTTCCTGAAATAAGTTTCCCTCCCTCATGACCAGGAATGGTGGACTCCTCCATGATGCCAATTATGGGCTACCTCGTAGATCTGCGTCATGTGTCAGTCTATGGCAGCGTGTACGCAATAGCTGATGTTGCCTTTTGCATGGGCTTTGCCATAGGTAAGTCAGTCCAACCTTTTCCTGCCTATGCTGCACCTGACAGTTAAGAGAAATACGCTACGATGGTAGGTGTGAATCTCGGTGGCACTCGCAGGCTTTATGAGCTGGGGTGGTTGTTTCCTACAAGAAATCAGAA
>NW_008824986.1:14063563-14078400 GCF_000699105.1 Pygoscelis adeliae | reverse complement strand
GAGTGTGGGTAACTGTGTTTGGCATCTGTTCCCCTCCTCTGCCGCAATGCCATGCTCAGCTTCATTAGCTGGAAGAGGCTTGAAGGTGTCAGGCTCTGAACACAAATAGGATATCCCTAGGAAAGAGGCCTTGGAACACTTAAAACTAACACCACAGCTGTGCTCCTAATAGTCTGCAACAGGAATAACTCCCCACTGACCCCCTGCCTCCTTGACTGCATGATACTGATGCCCCTAGGAGCATCTCTAATTTCTTCAATGAATGTGGACTATGGAGCCAGGAAAGGTTTATGTTATAATTACAAACATGTCTTTACGTTCCTCAAATCAATTTGTAAAGTGGGAGTTTTGTATATAAAATTACTGCTGTTTAAAGTGACTGCTGCAAATTTTGTGTCTGAGTGATCTTCAGAAAAAGGTTTTTATTTATACAAGGTCCCTCTGCTGGTGGTGCCATTGCAAAGGCCATTGGATTTCCATGGCTCATGACAATTATAGGGATTGTGGATATCCTTTTCGCTCCCCTGTGCTTTTTCCTTCGAAGCCCACCTGCCAAAGAGGAGAAAATGGTAAGCATAACATGGTTTCTTTCTTTTGTTTTTGGTTTTGGGTTTTTTTTCAGTGAAACAAATGATAACTTAGTTCTGCATCTTTGCCTCTAACTTCCTTAAAATGGGACCAGCACAGTTTATTTCACCATCATGCATCATCTTTGGAATGAACTCCCCCTTCTTTTTACATCCAAGATGTATAAAGAAAAGCTTTTTATTAGCTACATGTTACAAAGTCACAAATCTGATTATCATGAAATGGGGTCCAGCAGACATTGATCTGCAACAGCATATGCTGTGGTGGAGTCAGTATAAAAGGCATTTTTGTTTTCCTTGAAGTGCCAGAACTGTACTGACCAATTTTGTTTTATTCCTTTGTGTGCCTCAACCTGTTTTTTTTTTCCATGGTCCTCTATGGTATATTTTGCATCATATTTTTTCCTCTTCCTTCTTCCTCCATACAGATCACCTGCCCTTACAAATTAATGGCTTTTCTTATCCTATCTGTACCACAGGTCTTATCCTGACTGTTTTTAATACAACTTTGCCAATGACTTAATTTTCTAGAGCAGTCAGTGCTCCCCAGCCGCTGTATGGTGTGTAAGAAGAATGGTGCTTGGCCAAATCAGCGTCTTGCCCAGTCCCCTGCAGCCCACAGTGGGTATCTAGGGACAAGTGTCAGAGCAGGTGAACGTGTTGTGATACATCCCTCAAATTAGGGGCTGAGAGACCTAAGTCAAAAGCAACACTGTGATTAGCAGCCTTTAACAGACTTTTTCCCCATTGATGTTCACATTTGCTCTCTGAGTAAACGTAAAAGTCTACTTTCCACAAGACCTGGAGTGAAGAGTTTCCCTGCTTACTCCGTGAGTTCTGCCCCAGGACACCCTTGAATGTGCCTGCAGGAATGTTTCACTCCTTCACTCCTGTTGCTCACTGTCTGCTTAGCCTGTCACCCCCAAAAAAAAGATTCCTGCTTTGGTTGTGGTAGTCCTTTTCCTTCATTTCCCCTCCTATACCGTTCTCCTCTCTCCCTTCCTTTCCCATTTCTGTAGCTCAATTTGCCCTTTCATATAACGTCCTTTATCTGCTCCCCTACTCTGCTGTTGCAAGACTTGCTGTTCCTATAGATTTATGCTAGATCAGGTTCAAAAGCCCTCTTACTGCAGGAGGGGATCCATTGCTTTGCTCACTAGGTTTCCTCTGCTCAGCAAGAAGATGGGAAGCTCCTGAAGGAATTACAAGGCAGTGCAATTCCTGTTGTGATTCCAGGGCTGGGAAAGTCCTGGAAAGCAAGTACCAATCTGTGCTGCAACGTCTGTCACCATCTGTAGGTCTAGCCCACCCAGCACGACATCCTTGCTCATACTGAACAAGGTTGACTTGGCCACAAAATGCAGTTGCTGTTTACCTGGGTGAAAAGAAAATACAATTTTGCATGGCCATGGTCTTACTATGCAGCGCCCCATCTCTGCAAGGTGAGGCCAGAACCTGCCGTGAGTTCTGCCCCAGGACACCCTTGAATGTGCCTGCAGGAATGTTTCACTCCTTCACTCCTGTTGCTCACTGTCTGCTTAGCCTGTCACCCCCCAAAAAAAGATTCCTGCTTTGGTTGTGGTAGTCCTTTTCCTTCATTTCCCCTCCTATACCGTTCTCCTCTCTCCCTTCCTTTCCCATTTCTGTAGCTCAATTTGCCCTTTCATATAACGTCCTTTATCTGCTCCCCTACTCTGCTGTTGCAAGACTTGCTGTTCCTATAGATTTATGCTAGATCAGGTTCAAAAGCCCTCTTACTGCAGGAGGGGATCCATTGCTTTGCTCACTAGGTTTCCTCTGCTCAGCAAGAAGATGGGAAGCTCCTGAAGGAATTACAAGGCAGTGCAATTCCTGTTGTGATTCCAGGGCTGGGAAAGTCCTGGAAAGCAAGTACCAATCTGTGCTGCAACGTCTGTCACCATCTGTAGGTCTAGCCCACCCAGCACGACATCCTTGCTCATACTGAACAAGGTTGACTTGGCCACAAAATGCAGTTGCTGTTTACCTGGGTGAAAAGAAAATACAATTTTGCATGGCCATGGTCTTACTATGCAGCGCCCCATCTCTGCAAGGTGAGGCCAGAACCTGCTGCGTATGCTGCTCACGCTTTGTACTGGCATGAGCAGAACAGAAGGTGGAAAAAGGAATCTTGCTGAAATAGTGGCGTACATGAGGCCAAAGACCTTTTGTTTTGAGCATATTTGGACTGCAGAATCCCAGAGATTCCAGTTAATCCCTTGTCATGACCTTTGCAGACTGCACTGAGTTTTTGTTTGGTTCTTTTTACACACTGACTAAGGCTGAGGAACAGAAAGGGGGGAAAAAAAAAAGCTGCTGTTGTTTGCCAGAGATAGGAAGTTTATCGTGTGCTTCCCTGGTCACTGACAGAGTTTCACTTGTAACAAGGTAATCACTGAAAGGACAGGGTCTCTCCCCACGGTCCCCCCAACATCACTTTAAATGCCAAGCGTCTCCTGTTCCCAAAGTGGCTTATGTCAGTGAACCGATGTGCCATTTCTTTTGGGTTTGAAAAGTCAAAAGGAGGGGCCCTATTTTGTACTCTGCATAATTAATTAAAAAATAAATTTATCACACTCAACATGAAATAAGTTTACACAACTGCTCTGAGTACAGATTCTGATTGTCCTAGGGAAAATTCATCCCGAAGGATGTGATATTGTAGCTGGCCCTAACTATGGTAATTACTTTTAGCTTGCCATGGGTGTGAAGTCGCAGTATTTGGACCACCACCCTCAGCAGAGCCCAGTTATGCTGTTCTGGAGCTCCACAGAAAGGGGTGGGAAAAGCAAAGCTAGTAAGGGAGACTCAGCTTGAGGCAGGAGGACTCCCTTTGCTCGTTCATCGAGCTTTTAATAGATGGAGATTAAATATAGGAGAGGTAAGTTACTGTAACTGTAGAGCAGGTAGATGTATTTCAGTTTAATACATGGGCTGAAATACTGGTTCCAGTAAGGTGATAGAAATTTGGTGACATCTATATGGCCAAGATCCCACCTCACACAGACCTATGGACTTGATTTACTCTAATTGAAATCAGTTTGGGTTCTACTTTCAGGGAGGAGAGGTGAATCCCTGGATGGTAGATGCAGCAGGATGGCTGTATGGTGGAGTCAACCACAGACCTCAGCTGGATGCTAAGCAGAAATGCTAATATTCACACTTTGTTTTCTTTCAGGCAATACTCATGGATCACAACTGTCCTGTTAAAACAAAAATGTATACCCAGAACAACATTCAGTCCTACCCCATAGGTGAAGAAGAAGAAGAATATGAAAGTGATGAATAACATGAAAAGCCATATAAATGTATTTTGGTGTACAAAATGCAGCGTTTCATGTGAAACATCTCATCCAGAAATAGTTGTACTGTACATTTAGTAGTGAAATGGTCAAAAAACCAAAGGCATATTATTCATCACCCATGGTTATAAAGCAGACTGCTAACCGCCTTATAAGGGGGGGGGGGAAGCTTTTATAGAGGATTTGTATAGTGTTAATCTTTATGTATTTAATTTTATTGAATATTACACTATATTTTTGATTAAATGTGTAGTATAAATCTGTATAAACATGTGAATTTTAACTTTGTTTTTTAAAGTCAATACAACAACACACAATATCTCATGTTTTGGTTGGAGTCGTAAGGTACTGGCAAGAGCTTGGGTCTTTCTTATCTAATTGGAAGCAAAAAAAAAACCAAACACACCAAAGCTTAAAGAACACCTATCCAATCTGCATCCTTTTAAATTGTACCCTTGCCAGTACATTGAGAGGAGCTGAAGGCTGGAATTCAGACTGTAGATATGGCTGTAACTTTTTTGATCAACTCTAGATCATACATTAGTAAAATAAAAGGCACAACTTCTTTGCCTTTCATTCAAAAATGAGCTCCACCTGAACCACTCATGGAGTGTTGGGGAAAACAGTATTTTAAAGAGATGAGTGTTTTGCTGTGAGTCAGTACTATTTAATGAAGTTTTAATTAGCTACCCAGTTGTGCGATATGAAGCCCCCAAACCACCACACACCACCAGGTAAACAAGCAGGTATGAATGTGCCCTGTTCCTTTCCCTTAAAGGGAATAAGAACGGCACGAAGATAGTTTTTATATTTCTACCTTTTGAACCTTTTATTTTTAACATATCTCAATTTTATTTTAGATGCATCTTAAGTGACTGGTTAAGAAAAGCTGCAGTATTACAGTATTTAGTCTTTGTATGTATTGGAAGTAAGCTGGCAACTTAAGCAGTTCAAAGAAAAAACCCTATTTTACATGCATTTGCATACACATCTAGAAATTCTATATGTATTTATTTTTCAAAAAATGAAGTTAAAGTATCAACTTTGCTAACAATAATGAAAAAAAAAAAAAGACGTGTTTGTTGCCAATATCTCTTTAACATTTGGGGGTGCAGTCTAATACAGGAAAAGCACTGTGCTAGGCCGTCCCTACCTGCACTGAGAAAAATCAGAAGAAGATTTAAAGAAAGCGTTTTAAAACAATCCCAATGTCCTTATCAACTGTGGTGTATCTTTTCATTTGTAAAATTAAAATCTTTATGTGCCTTCTTTCATGTAATTGCAGATGTTTTATGTACTACAGCATAGATACAGTATTTACATATAGTTTTGTAAAGTGTATATACTATGGTCAGAAAATATGAAAAATATAGTGGATCAAACTTCAAGTATCGCTTTGTCAATAACTATGCGTTCAGACCGCATTAAAATAGTTATCTAAAAAGTTCATGATCTATTGTAATAAGGCAAAAATAATAATAATAAAAAAATCCCCCTCACGATTTGCTTTATGCATTGTGGTTTACTGTATACTGGGGGCGGGGAAAGCCAACAAATATTAATGAGGGAAAGCACTCCTCATTTCTAGTCCATTTGTAATTGAGGACAAACATTTTCACTCCAGGTCATAAATACATGCAACTTGTTTCGGTAACTGCGATGCTTCCAATACCAGTCCGTTATATGGCTGCTGGTCTAAGATTTAACTTTGGGAAACAGATAAGGCCAAAATGTGCGGTACCGGGGCACACCCCTGTAGATGCTGCCAGAACAGGGCGTTTAAGTAAGGGGGAAGAGTCTGAGAAAACATCATAAGAGGCTTAAAGGCTGTGAAACACCAAGCAATATCGCCCTGTGGCTGATTTGAAAAATCCACTCACAGATTTTGTAGTGGTGTATTTCCTGTTGCATTCTTTTGAGTATGTAACAGATGGAAATCCTTCCTTCAAAGCTGAGAGGTGTTTGGAGACAGACATTAATGCAGCATAAACCAAGATTCTGCAGTATGTTGAGTACTTCATTGCCACTGAATAAGTGACAATTGTGCAGATCAATGATTATTTACGTTAGGCTCAGATTTTAATATTGTTGATCATTTGGGTACTTGAAACTTTGCCCCAAGAGAAGTTATTTTACTTAGCTTCGCTGCACTCTTTTGGTCAACATCAAATTGTTAATCCAATTAAATTTGAAGCTAATATATCAATGTTAGAATTCTAAATTATCACACGACATGTTCATTTATTTGCCAGCTGATGAACCAATGTATTGCTTAAATTCACAAGTGTAAAAGTAATGCAAACATAGCAACTTATACATTTAAAAAAAAAAGCATAGAATGGCTTACTTCATGGCTTGGTTTTGTATTTTTGAGCAGATCAAAATTAAGGAAGAGTTCACGTTAATCTGCAACACAAATTAGGACTGATGAATTGATCGCATTCCTCTTCTGCAGATGGAACCAGGTTTCTACTGGGGCCTTACAGAGCAGCATCTTACCACAGTTTGCTCAGTAGACCCACAGAGCTCAGTCTGGCTCCCCCATGCTCTTGCTCTGCTGCTGGTCCACCAGAAGTTAGAGGAAGAGAGAGTTAAGTGCCATGCAGACACCCACGTTTGGGCTCTCTACGCCACCTTTTCCTCCAAAAAACAGACATCGAGCAGTTGTTCTATATTTTGGATTTTCTGTGCTGTGGAGGAATAAGTAATCAAACATGAATCCTTTTTGCTGACAGTCAGGAAGTAACTTTAGTCACAGAAAATAAACCAAAAAAATCTGGGTTCTTTCGTATTCTGTATATTTTTATCTGTGTCCCTTTAAGTGTGATAAAGTCACTTATTTCAGTTGCTCCCACACCTTAGCTCTCCCTTGTAGTTGTAAACTTCCATGCATGCTTTATTTCAAATTTGAGAGGAAAACATCCAAGGGTAAGGAATTGTAAGGAAAAACTGATTAGATAAAAATGAGCTAGTAAACCAGTACGGATTTGTTTAGTTATCCATTAACATTTTCTGAAGGACAGGGCAAGTCAGAAGAATTTTTCTTGGTCCATTTGTTCCCTTAACATAACTCAGCTGGTAGTCGCTATCACCAATAACTGAACGGCAATACTACTGGAGCAGTGCTTGGAGGTCTTAAAAACAACCCACAAACATCCTTAGCATTTTATGATTCTCTAGGTACATGAAGAATCAACTGGAATCGCCATTTTGAAAGAAATCTACGTCTACTATTAAACTGTGTAGAATAAAAATAAACGCATATGCAAATAGAAAGAATGCATAAAAGCCCAGCATTAATCCAGCAATCAGTAGTTTTATTTAATGCAAAATGTGTGTTTTTCTCCCAAAGATCTTTCCTTTAAGTAGTGCCTTTAGATGATAAACTACTGCAATACAAATGTTTAAAAAAATATTAACACAATGCAAAGAAGTTGATAATTTAGCAAAACTATTTTATTAAAGCTTATTCTCATGATAAAATAATAGCCAACAAAATCATATTAGGCAGATCTTCTGCAAATGTGTGTAGCTGCCACCTATTCAGATATCATTAAGTCAAGATATTCTTGTTTTCTGTGGTATTCTTTATTTTCAGCTATTTACAGTTAAGCATGAAGCAAAGATTACATCAGGAACGTAATATTACAATTTTACCCTCGAGATTCACCGCTTACTGTAATTAATGCCAGATAGGAATTTATGTTTTCCTTCTTATCACTAAAATACAACTGTTTTGCCCTTTTCCCATTCGGCATATTTAAAAATATTGCACTATGTTTAATTTCTCTCTTACAGTCATCATTAGCAATACTATATGAGGACAACTATATCCAGCTTTTCTTACCCACTGTATTACACCAGTCAATTTAAAACCTCAAATGCCTTTTTTAAATCAGTATTTGCATTGTTTTCACAGCTCCTTCATGTGTACCAGGGTTTAAATGAAGTACTTGGATATATTTAAAAACCTCTATAGTAGGCTGTAAGAGCAAACACTGATGGAGATTGAATGCAGATCACCACCAATGGTAAGCCACTGAGAAAATGGAGTGGGGAAGTCTTTATATGCACCTCAAGCAAGTACAAGTTAAATAACTTTTAGTCAATAAGGGAAGCTAATTTTGTGCGATTATTTGCTGAAGCTTAATTTCAGAAGTGTGTCACATGCCTATTTTAGCATGGATAGTGTTTTCCATACATCAACTAAGTAAGTAAGTATCAACTGCCCAGAACTCACAAAAAAGTGCAAGTAGTTGCATGAGTGGAAGTAACCGTTTTGTTTAGAAGTACAAGCATGCTTTTCCAACTGTGAAAACCATTGCTTCTTAATTTTGCCCATCACAAAATAAACGGAGAAGCAAATTTAATGGAGAGGTCCATTACAGACTGCCTGAAAATTTAAATAAGTTATTTTACCATCTTGGATTCAACTCCATTTCCGCAACGGCATTTTTTTCTACTACCAGTGATAATACCACCAGTACCTAAGACAGTACCTAAAATAAAGATGATATTTTATACAGCATTTCTATACACAGAAGATGAAACAAAGACATGTTTACAGGAAATAAATAAGAACAACGGCCTTAGCCAGGTGATGCTAAGATCCACAGTTTACACATAGCACAAGACCAGATAGTTCTTTTCAAGAAAAGCTGCTGGCTGAAATTCTTCCTCATCTCTACTGGACTCACTTATTTTGACTCAAATAAAACATGTTATATACACTATAGGACATTTTTCTGACAAAGGTGATCCTTCTGCTCAGACTGTCTGTCTCAGAAGCCGAATGCAACTTACCACTATAAGATTACTCAAAAGTGTTGAGAGAGAACATATTTAGCTATTTTTTGTAAAGTATTTTGTACCTTAAGCTTTCTGAAATGGTAAGATAAAGGCTGCAGCAAAATATTAATTTTTTTTTTTTAAAGTACTTAAACTGTCATTACATGCTTTTTCATAGAATGTAATGAAACCTCCAACTCTTGAGAAGAACAATTTTCCTTTATCAGGTCATCAGATAATACAACAACACTTAAATATATAATTTTGTTCTGGAAGGCAACCAGCCCCTTATCTCACAAATATTCCCAATTAAATTATTATGAGATACTGGTACGTACTTTGATAACTAATATTATTCAATCAGGATACAATAGCCCAAAGTTCTAAGGGGGCTTTTTTTTAGCATAGCATTACTATACTTCATGTTAATTTCAAACTATGAAAAGTTCTTGTTTTTAACAAAAATATGGGAAAAATTATATCCAATGTTAACTTTAGTAAATATTAATAACAGACAAAATGAAAGACCTTTTGTTTGCTTTCATGATATGTTTGGCGAAAAATACACAATACCTAGAAGATGTACAATAACTGTGATCAACATTTCAAAGCCTGGTCCCTCGGTGACTTCTGTGTCAGTCATCAGCTTAGGCATGCAACAAGCTTATAGTTTTTTCATCATACAATGGAAACTAAACATTTTGAAAATCCTGCCAGTTTCCTGTTGAAAACACCAGCTCAAAAAAAGATGGGGAGGGAGGGGGGGGGGAGAAGTAATACATTAAGGACACCACACACATTAATGTGAAATGGTGAGGTTACATAATTAGAAAAAATAAAAATAAGTTATTAAAAATAAATTTCCAATATAAACCCCAAAATCGAGTTTTAACCAGCCAGTTTAACAACATGATGGTGCTGTAGCTGGAGAAGAACCATTATTAGCTGTACTCTTACATAGGCAAATAACTGTGGAAAAGCAGGACATTATACCAGTGTTTTAATTTAGTTTGTGTGTTTGCAATTAAGTGCAAAGTATTCTTTTAGTCCATTCCTTCAAAGGCTAAATATGTAAATATCAGTCTACTGACTGAGGTGGATCAGCTGGTTCTTCCGATATGATGTTGAATGTTGGTGCCTCCGTCAGACTGACATCTTCATTATCCATTTCTTCTGCTATATTGGGTTCCTCTGAATCTTTAGTCACTCTTTTGGACTGGCGCTCTAATGACATGTTCTCCAAAGACTCTATATCCTCAATGCCTGCTCTGTAGTGGATCATCAGCAGCGTAAGGGCCTGCAGTCTTTCACCTGACTTAGCCAGTGCAGCAGAAATCAAGGCTTTTTTCCTTGCATCAGTTGTCTCTTTTTCTTCTTTAACAAGCGAATTATTATTTTCCAGCTCCTGGTCTATTTCATTCTGCAGCTTATCCAGCATAAATTCCAATTTCTGAAAACGCTCCTCTGTGGGTAAACTTCTGTAGAGATCACGTCCAATTTCTTTAACAGCAATGAAGACACTGTCATCTAGACCACCCTCCTTTCGGATCAACTTTATCCCAGTACCTGCTGCACGTTTTGAAGGACTGCTTGGCCCACTGATTTCAGTATCGCTACTTTCATTATCGGAAGTGTTTGGTGTGTGCTTTGGCGAAGGTTCTACCACCTCTGTTCCTTGCTCAGAAAGGCGAGCTTTGGGGACTTGACGAAGGTTTAACAAACGGGTGCTTGTATTGATGATATGCCTGGTCAAACCTGTAGTTCTGTTAACAGATTTAGATTCTGAATCAACACGAGAGGATGCAGCTTGGGGAGCTTCCTGTCCTTCCGCTCTACAACCTCCCACAGTTCGATCAAGTCGCTTTTCAGCTCCTACACAAAAGGGCGTCTCAGTTAGACATTTTTCTTGACATTTTTTATGGCAAACGTAAGCACAGAGCATGCACTGCGAAGCTGCTTTAGTCCATACTTTCTTTTTGCAGTAATCACACCAAGTCGGATTCTGAAACTGAGTATCTTGAAAGTTATGCTTGTTCTCTGTAAGAACAACGTGTCCCAAGTAAGGATCCTCTTTCTGAAGTGCACGAGCTTCTTCTTCCAAGTGACATTCCCTTTCTTTCTCCAGGAGAAAGTTTGAATCATCTATTTCACCTTCTTTTAAATATTTGAAGTGTAAAGTTACATCGCCATAACAAAATTTTTCATTGAATCCCTTATGGGTTGTCAAATTCCGCAATGCTGTTCTAGTGACTGCTGCTTTAGGTGTAGGAGCATCCAGTTTAAATGTTCTAATGTATTCCATTGAGGATGTAGCTATGCAATCTAAAGCAATTTCTTCAAGTTTTATGCTTGCATATCCTAAGCAGATAAAACCACCTGCTTTGAAAGGGTCTCTGCACCACAGTGCAACATTAAGGTACTTATGGTATCCTTCCACTTCAAATAGACAGGAGGATGTTCTTGTCCTTGGCCATCGGCCTTGCCGGATTTTATAAGGAATTTCTGGCGATTCCCATGTTTGATGATCATCTCCACTATCTTTATAACTACGTGCATTTTCTGAAAGTCCATCTTTTAATATATCTTGTTTTGGTGCTGTTATTACTTTTGATACCGTTGGGTCTTCTATTTGATCATTATTCTTTACTACCTTCTCTGTATATTTATCTCCATTATTTGTAGGTGGAGGTGGCCTCTCTGGTTTTTCAGAAGATACACCTCCAGTTTCTAACAGATTTTGAGTTTCACTAGTAGGCAAAATAGGCTTGCTTTGTGGCCTAGGTGGCACAGGAGGCTTAGTACCAGATCCTTGTGATTGTTTACCTGATTGCTGTGATGCATCTGAACCCTCAATAGTTTTGGGTGTTGCCACTTTAGCTCCATCTTTTTGTTGCGTTTTTGATGTTGTCTGATAACTTCCTAAATGTAGTTTTCGATTCAGAATCGGAGATATAGTTCCAAGTGGTTTAGCAGCAAGTATTACTACTGAACGTTTGGGACTCGGAGTTGTTGGCAGATCTTCTTTTTGGTCAGGTGATTCACAAGCTAAGTCCTCAAATTCTGAATCAAAATCTCTGTTATCAACATCAGCTGATAAACTAGCTTGGTCATCTTCTGGTTGTGTCAAGAAAGCAGCGTCTTCCAATTGTCCAAATCCATCCTGCAGTGCTGAACCATGCTGATTATACCCCACAGGCCTTTCATAAAAGACTAAAACTCTGTCCCCAGCCTGTCTAATAAGCTTCAACACTTGGACAGTTGATGTGATTTTAACACCTATTAAAAAAAGACAAAAATTGTTAAATTTTAATTATAACAACAATCTAAATGGCCAAAAATAGCCAACAAACATGGTTAGGTCTTTAATAGTGGTAATAATACTGTTGCTCACTAACAGAGGAAGTAAATTATGACAGAAGAGCTTAATTGAAATGTAACAGATGGATCCTTTCCATTTTATTCACACAAATATATCACTTCAGGAGCTGCACAAGATACTAACATAAATACTCCAGTTTGCTGTTTGTTACTAATGCTGTAATCTTAGAGTAATGTTCATTTTATATGCTAACATTTTTAACCTTTGTCTTACTGTAAGTTTGGACTTTTCATCCTTTAACAAAGGATTCAAAAGAGATGGGTATCTTTAAATACAGTTTTAATTAAAACAGAAGCAGGCTAACAAAGAAAATAGTTCCAATATGTTAAGAAAATATAGGCACAATGCTACATTCTCAGCATGGCTGAACAATGAACTGAATCATCTTCCTCACCAGAACTTTCAGAGCCATTTGACAGTATCTCCAGCCTATGGTAAGATTCAACAAATTACATGCAAACTAAGTATCTTAATGAGCACACAGTCCAAATAAAGTCATGCAGGGGGTCATGTAAAAATGACTTGTCCCTTGTTCTAGAGCAATCAATTGCCTGCTTGAAGCAACTCAAAACCCTTTTAAAATCACTGGAGCAATGCAATGGGGATTTAGGCAGTACCTAATCACAATAACTCACTGTAGTGGTTAAGCTCTGGTCTGTAAAACCTCTCAGGTAACAACTTAAAAAAAATAATATTAATGCAACTGTGCTAGCAGGGACTTTAAGCAGTTCATGTTGTAAGTGTATAAAGTTCCATCTTCATAGTATTTTACTACACTAACTCTTCTATAGTACCTTAATGACTTAGCAGAACCCAATATAAAATTACTTTACCCTCTTATTTATATAGTTAGTGTTTGGAGAAGAAATGTGTATGCTGTCATATGCAGGGATATCTGGGATATTATATATAGCTCAATTATGCAGCTCTTTCTGCATTTCTTTCTCTACCAATGACACGATGGAAGTAATCTCCAAATTCACAATACAACCCTAACAGAACTTTTTACCATTCTTCCCTTAGAGTGATTTCAGTTTACGTTCTATTTTATCAGTGGTACCTACACTTACTTCTAAAGTGTTATTAATATACAGTGATATTCCCACTCCTTTTTAGCCTTTATAAATCCCTGGACAGCATACAAACCCCAACAACTTTAAAACTAAGCTACTTATGATTCCTACTCCATAATGTTTTATTTAGTCCCACATCATCCAGTAGAATAGAAAACATTGCATTATTTCTTAATGATCATAAACAGGTTCCTATCTGCTTCTTCCACTATGTTGATTAGCCACTGTTCTTGTTAATGTTTTATTTGTTCTTCTGTCCACTGCCATATTCTATAGGTCCCCTCCAATTCTCAAGTTTAAAGCAGTAAGATTTCCAGTATCAGTTTCTGATTATCGTTTATGATTATGATCTAGTTGTCTGTGGGTGACAGGGTCCATATAAAACAGAAGTATTCAAGCTATATATCTGGAGATGGTCTAATTTAAAAACTGTCTAATATAAACTAGTAACAATCCACTTCATAATGCTCAGGGATTTCAACAGAAATCTTATAAAAAAACCCCACAGTGCTCTCCCCCACAAAAGTCAAGGGTTACTTTTTGCCTCAACGCAGCACTTACCTGCCAGTTACAATTTGGCCAAAGTCTTCAAATATGAGACCTTCACAGTAGATTTCTAAATAATACTTAGGCTCCTACATGTCAGAGCTGACAAAATTGATACTAAAAGTATAAAAATACTATCAAATACTTGGCAGATCTTCTTGGGTCATTTTGACACTTCAGACAATTACTCTATTAGTCAAAAATACGTTTATACTACTTGTTCCGTAGTCTATTTAGTACCTTTAGGTTCAAAGTTCAGTATGCAGGCCTAGGATGTAAAGAGTTATGGTCGTCTTTGTAAACAAAGCACATTTTATAACATCACTGGAAGAAACTAAGTAGAGAACCTCACAGCATCACTATTAGAGCAGTTAAACTATATTTACATTCAAATGTTTATTCAACTTTATTTTGGCTTTTACCTAGCAAAGAGTAAATTAATATTCAATAAAACAAGTCAAGTGAAAGATAACCTTAAATGGACGTAAATATGTAAATGTTAGTTTTTATTATGAGTGCCAGGCATAACTGACAGTTGAGAAAGGCAGTCTAGTTGAACTGTATGCAGACATGTCCTCCCAGTTTGCAAGACGACACTTATTTTGAAAGCTGACATAATACTCACTGCCAATTGCTAGAAGTCTGTCTCCCCTCTGTAGATCAGCAGCTGCAGCAGGTGAGTTTGGAGTCACGGTTTCAATGACAACATGCCCTGCATCTTCTTCCTTGGACTGCACAAGGCGGAGAGTGAGCCCAACACTTTGCAGATTCCCTTTCACTAGTTCTGCCTAGAGAGCAAGAGGTTAAGAGTACGTCAATTAAGCTGACTGCAAGGATTCATGGTTACTAATGATCATTTAAATAAAATTATACAACTGATATTATTAAAAAAAGATTACATTAGGACATCCATTGACTTCATTAAGCAGATTATCACGTAATAGATTAACTGTCTGCCAATCTAGTTTACACCTTTGGAGAAAGATGGAAACAAGTGTCACCAGTTCTGAAGAGCCAAATATGCCAAAAGCAGAGAGCAGTGCAAAGAATTGTCAGCAAAATAAATATATATATAAAAATAAGTGTATGAGTGTACACATCTGTTCAATAGTTTATATACAATTAATAACAATACTGAGCTAAC
>NW_008824986.1:14046613-14063546 GCF_000699105.1 Pygoscelis adeliae | reverse complement strand
AGGAAAGGCAATACATGGCTCATCTTTGCAAAAAGCCCCAGTTCTAACAAAGCCACAACTAAACATAACCTCATCATCTATTTTACTGGGAAGAAGTTTTGTTAAAAGGAGCACTGAACCACCAATCTAGGTATCACTTTCAATATAACCCATTTGCATTATAAAATCCATTACTACAAGTAGCTGTTCAGTAGTCTCTACAAAAAGGTGTTTGGGGTGAGAAAACTATTATGTGCTTACACATTGCTAAAGCATATTTCGAACAAATCTAAATTAACAATAGCCTAAGAAGTTTCTTCAAAGACTCAAAACCCTTTCCTTATATTTAGCTTGCAAGATAAATACAAGATAAAATTTAACTCACTAATCTCAAATATCTTATTCTTAAAAAAAAAAGACTGAGGTGCAATCTCTGTAGTAGAGTTTCATCCCACACTCACACACAGATCTCAATTTGGAAGTCCCTATTGAAGAATATATCTAGGTAGTGGTGAATTGTTTACAGACCTCAGTGTCTGGAGATCTTTGGCAACTTTTTTTTCTTAAAGACTGTCCTTAATATACTTTTTCTTTTTTCCTAAAGGACTGTTTCAAATGACTGTCTACTATCATTCCACCAAAGTATATTCTGTCTATTTGGAAGGGGAACTCATAGTCTATGTTTCAGCTCCAGGGACAGAAATTTAATTTGCTTTTTTGAGTCCCAAGAACAGGGAGACAGACATTGTTTGTAGAAAACCTCCATAGGAAATCTTCTATTTGGTTTCAATTTACTGAGTTTAGGTAGACAGTCTTCTCCTCCATCCTTCTGCATTTACTTTGTTGCTATTCAGCTGTCGATGTTTGAACTGTCTGGAGTTGATCCTCCTCTTTTGAGGATGTGTTCGTTTGCTTAGTTTTGTACAATGGCTTTCCACAGATGAAGTGGATTACTTCAGTACATGACTCGCCTTGGCTGCATGGCTTTCACTCCTTTCCTATAATCTTAATAGCACCACATCTTGTTTTTTTGTTAATTGTTGTTTGGTTCTTTATAGAAATAAAAATGCTACACTACTTAACAGTTTGCTTAAGAACAGCATTGAGTTTGAAGAAGCAGACTTGCATTAACTTTATAAGCTTTGTTCTTAATTTTCCACATTTCTCACAGTCACTTCAACATAATATTTTCTCTCAAACTTTGTTAACATCTATTGTGAATACCCAATAATGTATATAATAACAACAAGACCAAATATAAACTTAATTGCAGTTCAAGACTCAAGGTTCTTCTATAATAGAAACAGTAAATAGTTGCCTACAGAAACAACTGTGGTAAGGGGTTTTTTTTGTTTGTTTTGGTTTTGGGTTTTTGTGTTTGTTTTTTTTTTTTAATTAAGGCCATTGCCATTTACACCAAAGAAACTCTGATACATAATTAAATTAAAAAACAAAAACAAAAACAAAACACTTAACTGTTAAGAAACAGAGAAAAGTATTAAAAATACCTGTGGAAGAAAAGAGAAACTTTTTTTAAAGAAAAAATTACTCTTCTGCTTTAGTCCTTTATTTATATATAATGTGGCTTTAAGTTAGCAATTCACAAATGTTGCACATGCTGTACGGAAGCAAGATGAACAATTACTACAATTTCAAACAACCCTAGTTGAATATTTTAACTGTCAAAAACACAAATGGCATGAATTTGCTGTGGCAGCATGCAAACCTGCAACAAAAACTCCTTCTAAAAATCACTCCTCCACGCTATGTAGCTCTGCATATTATTATCAAACAACGAGGAGACCATTATTTCTGAGATTTGCTACAGAGTCTAAGTACTCAAATCTCAATTTTCCTATGATGGTTCCTTTGAAAGTCTTGCTCTAAATGATTAAGGTTGGAAAAAGATTTTCAAATCTGTGTTTGAATAGATAACGAAACTATCATAATGAAGATCAGAAAGTAAACTCCCACTTAAGGAACGTTGACAAACATGAATATTACAAAGGACTAAAAAGCAAACTATAACCATTTTTTTCCCCTAACTTTTGTTAGTCCACTGAAATATAAAGCTCTTTAGTGAGAGAATTTCAGGAAAGAAATGGATGCTTAGACAGAATGGTGGAGGAAAAAAAACCAAACAGGATGATTTTCCTCTTAACACTAAGTTATTCTGGCCATTTAATTACGCTCCTTTAGGGATACATCTATTTTGATGATATATAGTTTCTTCTGAAATGTAACATTAGTTCTGGATCTTAACACCCAGAACTGGAGTTAATTAAGACAAAATGTTTTAAAGTCATGGCTCATCCAAGATGCATAGTCTGTTAGTTTTGCATCACTGTAGAAGAAACATCGCTGTAAGTTTGTTTACAACATGAGATAACTCTTGTGCAATCAGTCTTTGAGCAGATCTGAAAAACATCCAACTACTAAAGGAAGCTAGCTATCCTAACACTTTTGCAGGAGTTACCTCCTGCAAATCTACTTTCTTTTACAGTCGGATCCATTCAAAGAGTGGCACAAAGAAGTGATAAGATTTCTAAAGACCCATTCTTCAGAAAGCAACAAGCCTTATTTGAAACAGAATGTCAGAAGGAAAACAAGAGCTGGTACTGCAACATCTAGCATTTTGAAGACTGGCAGCAATGACCTCTAACCATTGTTAGTACTTGCATTGATGGCAAACTGCGTGATGAGCATATATGGGGAAGGGCATAATTACACAGTAAAAAGGAAAAAACATGTTACCAAAAGCTTTCTTACAGTTTGTCAGTACAGACCCTCATCCTTTTGAGCTTCCTTTGAATCCAAGGACTACTTTGAGCAGATCTCAATAGTGGATGACTTAACAATGAAAATATTCTCTACTTTAAAAGACTAGAAACCTCCGAGGTGATCCCCAACATTTCACCCTTCCCTCCTCCCCCACGGCAAGACCACATAAAAGAAACGAGGGACAGCTGGGACCAGAGACACTTAGGTATCTCTGAACATTTGGCTCCCATGCAAGGACACCGACCACAGATTACAGCACGTATGACTCACTGATGGTGAGGAGACTTCCAATATTCTAGCCGTATCTGATGTAAAGCTGTTTTTGAAAGGAGAGCGCCTTTGAACATAACAAGCAAAGTTCATCTCAACTTTTTATTAACTTTGGCACAATCACAAGCTTTCTCACGAAGTAAACTGGTTTTATTTATCAACCCAAACCAGATGAATAGTTTCCTTGATTTTTCTTTCTGGCAACTCCAAGTTTCACCAAATGATAACACCACCAGTGTCCCACGCTAGCTGCAGTGCAGGTAAACACTGTTTCAAACTCAAACACCCCACACCCCAGAAGCACGCTCACAAAACCAAGCATCTTCGTATACCCAGCACAGCCACTTCATGCCTTTCTGCCTCTCCCTCAAATTAAAACTTCATAATAATATGAAGAGCCAAAGATGTACTGGAACATGAAACATCAGAAGGACAGAAATCAGCTAAATGACACAGAGGTTAGAAGAAAATTGCTGGTAATGAAAGTACATTTATTATCAAGGAAGCTTGCTGCAAGGGAGGAAAGAAAAAAAGACAGCTGTGCCTAGCAGAAAGGGAAATTTTAACTAACTAGCTATACCATATTAAAGCAAGTTTATTTTAAATTGATCTAATTAATAGCTCTGTTTTACTAGTTCCTGTATAAGGAGCAAGACAAAGCAGATAATACTACTTGCTTGTCAGTGACAGGCATACATTGAGTAATTTATATTGAAAGAGTTAGAGCTAAACTGTCATAGAACTTAGAAAATGTACCTTTTTAAAAAAAAGGTAAGCAACCCCCAGACTATTTATGAAATACTTGCTCAGATTAAGATGCAACAGAACAGGAATGACTATCTTTGGAAAAAATGAAAAGAAGTAATTTCCTTAGTGTTTTATTAGTCAAGAAAAAAAACCCAAGGAGAGGACACAAGATGTCCATTCACTTTAAAATTAATAAAACATTTTGATGTGGGGCTGTGAATGCCCGACTCTTACAAGACAAAGTCTATAAGCACTCATTTCACAGTACAGGCTTCAGTTCATTTATATGCATCGGTGGATGAGCCACTGCAGAGCATAACCCCACCACTACTTTCAGTTCAATATTGGAAGTATGCTCTAGAAATATAATGCAGCAGAAAATTATGTTGTGTCTCATAGCCTTTCCTTACCTCAGCCTTGTTGTTCTGAAAGCCTAGCAGATGTCGGATGTCAGTGAAAATCAATTTTTCCAACCTTTAACATACTGATAACTGAGCTCCACAGCTACACAGTGATCATTCAGAAGTTTATAGCTTGCTAATACCATTTAAATGGCCAAATATTTACACGAGTGTCAATACAGGATGCAGTTTTAATCTTCAAATACTTCATTAAATTTGCAAATGCAAAGGGATGATAAATAAACATCCCTCTTATAGGCAAGAGACAAATGTGATGCCATCTCATTTACTATTTGCTTCCAAACCTGTACCTACAAAGTTAGGTTATTTTTGAATACAGAGGTAAGGATGTCATCAGTAATACTGTAGTCTCGTAACTACAATGTAAGTTAACATTAGAATTAGCACTTCCATTCAGAATTTTTAAGACCAGACAGAATAATGTCCATCAATAAATATGGAGATTACAACATCTGGAAAAGTATGTATGACAACCTCTTACTAGTAATGCAACATCATTCAGCTAAACTTTAAAAACTATTAGATGCACACAAAAACAAAAAGGCACAAAAATTAAGCCACAGCATGATAATTAGAGCATAAGACTTTTGCTTTTAAACCAAATTACTTATTTTCAGGAACGAAAAAGGAAATTGTTTTTTGAAAGCTTTATTTGACTCTGTAACTAATATTCCATATTTGCTTAACTATTTGTAAGCATTAACATAATAAAGCTTTATTAGAATTTAGTAAGCATGTCACATTCTTTTGAATACAAGCTAAGAAAAGCTTGATCACCCAAACATATAAGAAATCTTATTTCATTGACTTCACATCAACTAAAGAATAATATTTTTACAAATATTTTTTTATTCCCTATCAGTGGTATGTAACATGCTGTATGTATCACAAATTGACACCATGTCAGTGCTGTACTGTAGATAAAAACCTTATTTTTTTTCCAACCTGTCAGAGTTACTACAGTGGATCTTAGGTATTCTTGCAAGGTATGGTCTAATATGTTTTGGGGAAAAAGAAGAGATAATGTCTATGAATATGCCTGTGAAGTACTACATTCTTCTAGACAACCCTGCATGCTGAGAGGAAAGGAAGGAATATTTCATGTAAAAAAAAAATTAAAGTACAAAACTAGGAAGCAGTTCCTTCTATTCTGAAGACTCAAATATTTGTATTATTAAAAAAATGTTTTTGGCATATATCTTTAAAATATGGACTTTTACATTATTGCTTTTTTCAACCTTATTATTGAATGCAGTCATTATATATGACCTGCAGAGTGAAGTGATTGCTAGATTACGTATATGGGCTAGAGGAGACAGTGAAAGGAAACAGGTATCACCAATCTCACGATACACTCCTTAGTAACACTAGACTCAAAGGAAAAAAGGGAATTTTTTTTAATGTTCTGGAAGGATTTCCATCTATGCTTTAGAGTAGGAGTAAGTGTTTTTCTTCTCTTTGTGACACAGCCCCAAAGCCCAAAACTACAGGGCCGGAGCAGCACAAGCCTTTTCCAACCTATTCTCCAGCCCTGCATTCCATGTGGCAGGATAACCCCTGAAGTGTTCCGAGGAAACTGTCAAGAAAACAATCTTGCATAGAAAGTGTGTGATGCAGACCTTGACCAAGGAATCCGTGATGACAGAAACACTTTCATTTCCCAGGCATAGAGAAAACTCCCACCAACAGAAAGTGAAGAAAGTTTTCTGAACATTTGAGAGCTAGCCTTGTTCTTGGGATGCTTAAATAGTTCAGCAGTCAATAAAGTATGTACTGATCATCAACAATAAACTGTGTTCACTATTATGCCTTATATGTATGTAGGTGTGTTGATACATACGTACATTCACACAGTTGCACAGAAAGCCATAAACTTGTTAAATAGGCTGGGATTCCCAAGCGACTCCCTGGTTAGTATGCATTCAAATATACTGCAAAAACAGATACAGACCCAAAAAAGAACAAACCCAGGAATTGGCTACCTAAAGTTGGACATGTGCCTCCATCTCCTTAATCTTTATATTTCCTTTAGCAGGTTCAGATGTGTGATAACATGCTGACAGAAGATTAAAAAAAAAAGAAAAAATCAAAAGCTACATTAGTATTTATAGAGTAACTAGACTATACAATGTGACAAACAATGAAAAGAAAGGAAATAATCTCTAATAAATTAACTCTACATAGCAAATTGACTCTTTTTAATATTTATTTTCCTCCCCACTAGAAACGGGCATTAATCACAAACGACTATTAAGAAAAAGGTTGAAGGTAATCTAATGCAGAAGATTAGATTCTTTTACTGTGAAGTATTACATTCTTCTAGACAACCCTGCATGCTGAGAGGAAAGGAAGGAATATTTCATGTAAAAAAAAAAAATTATATCCTGGCTACTTAAAACATCAGTACACATCACAACTAGAAGCAACACTGTATTCTAAGAAACCAACATATACTAGGAAACACATTTACAAACTTGGAGATTAGTTTACTTATTTGTGGATTAATTTTTTCAAATTGTTCATAAAATGTGTTTCCTAAGATTGCTGGAATAAAAATCTGACTTTTATTGTTTCCATAATTGAAGCTAAATCTTAAAATATGAAGTTGTTACTGTTCCAAAATCTGTATCAAGACTTCTATGACAATAATTAACATACTCTTCTTGCTATGTGATGCTTATCCATACCAAAGAAACATACACCTTTAATATCAGATTTGGTTGAAAGTTTTAATGTATTTTTCCCCACATTCCCAGCTTTACATTAATTCAGTTAATTTCAATAAACATGAATTGATTCCCCCCCCCATTTTTTTTTAATATCTTGCCAAAACATATTAGACAAATACATTGAATGAACATGTATTTGTTCTAGATATACTAGAATAGGGGGTAGGTGAGAGCTTGGGGTTTTTTTGTTTTTTTTTCAAAATTACTTAATTTATAAATATATTTAAACATTTAAAAATATATATATATGAATAAATCTTTCAATAAGAAATTAAAAGGAAAATATCTGCTGCGTATGAAAAATTCATTTGTCAAACAGCAGTCCTGAAGATCCAAATCATTGTTCTTGCACAATTCATTTTACAGTCCACAACTGAGCAACTGCCAAAAAGACATCCTTCTGCCCATTTTGCTTGGAAGAAGAAAGTTGACAGAAATCCTTAAAAACTTAACATGCAAAACCAAGATAAGTTTGGAAAAGCTAACAACTGCAGAATGAGCTTTCACCATAAGTAGATACCACCAATAAAAAGAAAACTTCATGGCAAGCAGGACTGAGTTACAGTGAATATAAAAATATGAAAGTTTTATCAGACATCTGTCTCCACAGGGGTATTATGCAATTTATTTAGGTGCCTAACCACATTTTCTTAATCCATCCTACACCACCTAGTTTGATAGTTAAACCATCCCTTGCCTCTACCCAATGTTCACTGTAGTGTTTGCAGTGGGTTTCTGGAGCAGGCTGATCCTTCACATTTTAGACAATTTTAATTACTTGCTTTTTGCTTTGCTTCGTGTTCTGCTTTCCTCCACTGCAGCTCTTACTCTGCTCTGAAAACCCATGACTCTAAAGAGGCTTTTTTTGGACAGCTATGTGAGTATGTGGCAGCCGTTCACTTGCCTAATCTGTTGTCCAGTAAAAAAGTCAACCTTTTACAGTGATGACCTTTCACACCAAAAAACTCTGAACAATGCATTCTGTCTTGAAAACAGTCTTCATCAGTAAAACAAAGGAATCAGCCAACACTCAAAATCATCTTGAGACTGACTATTCACACAATTTTTCCAGTACAAATATCTGCAATATCAGAAAATGTTCTTCAGCTTGTGTAGTTTTATTCAATATTGTCAGTTTTGCAATTACTGCATTTTTATAGATACACATTTGCATTCTATATCATATCAGCTGAAAATGCTTGCAGATTGGAGTATACATAACCAACTGAAACACCAATTACTAACTGACAAATCAGGTACCGATGGCACTACTGATCATTCATACCGTACATAGCTTTATGGGACTGGTTACACCTTTGTGCCTTTTTGGGTGTCACTGAATGGATACTAAAATCATTAGCTTGTGGACTCTTCATGTTTCCTTGAAAGGAATTTTATAAATTACCTACTTCTAATGCAATGGACTGACTCAGGCATTCATCCACCATCATGAGTACCTCTGCAAGTTTAGTGTGACTGCCACAGGCTTCTCAAAGAGAGCTCTGACCACTGATTAAAGCAGAGGAATTACACAGTCATTTCAAAAGGTACAGTTTAAGTTCAAATGCTAGAAAATAAAGCATTCAGAGAGAAGTTAAGAAAGAAACACTGGAGTCCTAATAGCACTGGACCTTTTAAAGACCTTTAAGTTGTGAAAAACTCAGTCCCAGAAAGAGACTTTTTTTTTAAATTGTAGTTACTGTTCTCCCACTCACCAGATGATGCACATGACCTACACACCAGTTTTCCATTTCTCCCCTTCGCTAAGAGCAATAAATAACAAAACCAACCAACCCCCCACCCCCACCCCCGCCAAAACACCTTTGCCTTCAAAAGACATTTACTGGCATCTGGAAATGGCCAGTAAATTATCAGTTCTTATGCTCTCCTGCAACTAAAACATAGAAATGTACATGCTGACTTTAAACCTGTTAGTCTGTATTCTGATGTCAAAGCGGTTGGCACAAGATGAATTAGCCTACTCTGAGTTTGATGTTGAGACAGCACTAAATCTTAGTACAGATAAGTTGGTACTGCCGAGTTATTTCGGGTATATCAATACTATAGTGCTGTACTGCAGTGTGGACCTACCTTCACTTGCTTTGAGAGTGTCTAAGATTTTTACTATTCTCCACTGTTTTTAATCTCTTCTTGTCTGTTTCAGTATCTTTAAGCATAACAGAATTTTCTCCAAGCTATACCGGAAACAGTTTTTAAGGGACAGAATTTCCCATTAATGGGTACGTCACATTTCAGCCATCCCAATTAATAAAATAAAAAAAAAATTAAAAAATTAAGTGCAGCACACACTTCCTATTTAAACAATCAGATCACATTATTAATGAAAGTCTGTACAGCAAATGTGTCACAGAAAGAGAAATCAGGCTTATAAGCAATGGACTCACTACCTCTGCTTCCTTAACAAGGTCTGGAATAGTCAGCAGCTTTGCTTTTTGTTGAATATTAGGAACAACAGATTTTTAATGACAATAAAACAGTGAAAAAAATGTAAGTGGGATGTTAGACCTTTTGCTGTTAATTTTTCCAGCTATGTGAATTGTGGTCTGTGCATGGGGAGACAACTATCTCAGATGGAGGTTGCAGTTTCCATGTTTGGTTGTTTTTACTTTTGGGAAGAAGCATATTTTGGATAAATTTCTTGAGATTTTTTTTACTAGTCATCATATATAGCAAGCCAGTGGGAGTGGGTCTCATTATTTTCTGTTCTACATGATATCTTATAAAAAACAAAAAATACAAGTTACAAAATACGATGGTACTTTCATTCTGAAGCAAGTTATATATTGGACCAAGATCATATTTAAAGTAATAATTAAGGCCACAATACTGCAAGTGTTATGCACATGTCTAACTTCACCATCATACACTATTTGTCTGAAATAAATGTGACAATTCATGGTAGTAGTTAAACATCTGCATGTCTGCCTGATGAGCACTAACAACATTTGACATCAGCAAAATCCAGAACAGCCTAGTTACTGAACAAAATAAGGAACTACATCTTATTTTCGTCAGTTCTTCTGACACATTGCAGGTAGTCTTTGACTAAGCTACTACTAAAAAGTGTACTTTCCAATTGTACGGTGAAACAGGTTATGTGACATGCAAAAAGTAAACTGTTCAGCAATTATCATGAATTGCTGAGGCATTCTTACTAAACAGCAATTACAGGAGTTGAATGGAGAAGTTAAAGACAAACAAGGCAGCAGAAAACCTGCATTTAGCTTCAAAGAGTCAGAAGCAGATAAAATGCAGACCTTCAGTTTTACATGGAGCTCTTCTTTGGAGAGCTATTTAGTACAAACACCACTGTGGCTCTTCTTTAAGTGCTCTTACTCACTGACATCGTTTTAGTCTTTATTAAACCCAACTGTGATGATTTCCTTTGGCCCTGAAAAAATGGAAAAGATTTTTTTTTTTCTCCAAATCTTGTATCACCATTTATGTCTGGTAGAAAAAAGGTTTCCTCCAATATTGCTTAAGCATGACTCAGTCATCATGTAAGTATTTAGTAAAAATCTCAGGTATTCTAATAGCAAATACTGAAATAAGGTCTGCAATGCAAATTACAGATAAAGGAGATTAATGAGAACATAAAAGTTTATGCACTATGCATATGTGCATACGAGAGAAAGGTCAACTCAGGGTTTTGTTCATCTCAGATGGAAGCAAAAAAAACCCAACATTCAAGTGTATCCATTAAAGGCAAACCCTCTAAACCAGCTAGCAATTACTTATATTTATCTTGGAAGTACCTAATTAATAGTGATGAAACAGTTACTGTTAATCATCATGTAATAAATTCAAAATATTAGACTATCAGGTAGAAGTTCTTTATAATGGAAATAATATTCATGGTGAAGAGTCATCTTCTCCACACAGAGAAACTGCTTGACAATTCTGACTATCGTACCCAGCAGCATTAACCACCTGATTACTGACATGGATATCACCATCAAAACTAAAAATATGAAAAGTTATTATCCACTGTAGTTACAGTAACATGCACCACAGATGCTAGTTTCCATGGAAATAAAATACACAATACTACTTTCTAATGCATACAAATCATAACCCTTAGATCTCACTAATGGGCTTAGAAGTCACATTTTATAGGGCTTAAAAGTTACATTTCTGAAGGAAAAAAGTTGATGGAAAGAGTAAGTGCATTATTTATAGGTTGATTTTATTCTGGAGCAGAAGTGGTTTTTTTAGAGCAACAGCAATGCTAATTGCAGAGTTACATCTGGAGTACAGTGCATCTTCTGAAATGAGCAGGAGCTTCATAAATACTCCTTGCCTGGGAATCTTCAGCAAAGGACTGGGATTTGAGAGCAGAATCACTGCTCTGAGGATGAGCTTGGTGCTGCCAGAGGCAGGGGCAGGGCCAGGGAGTAACGGCAGTCCCAGGAGAGGCCAAAGCAGCAGGCACAGCACTAGTCTTCCCAGCTCTCCCCCAGCCCTGCAGCCTGGCTGACCCCTCACGCTACCCTCAACTCTAACAGGATTATCAGATTAAGTTTTGTACCAGAGTTGAGGAAATCAAGTAGTGTCATTTCTTATTAAAGATTGACATAACTAACAATTACTTATACAATAGTGTGCAAAAAAAATGTTTAAAAAGCATACTCTAACAAACAAAACATTATAATTTCAGGTGACACAAATTACACCCTTAGCAATAACAGTCAAAGCAACAGGGTCCTCAAATGTACCTAGAACCAACGTAATTATACAATTTGAAATATCACAGGACTTAAGTGAACACAATGTGTGTACTGCATAAACATACCAACTTCTTGACAACTGTTAACATTTCTCATCAATATTAATGGTTGGATGGCTATTAAAGAAAAGCACAAGCCTGAATAATATCCTGCATGACCTGATCATTTTTCAGACTCCTACGTTCCCACAGAACTAGTTAAACCCAAAGGAACTACAGCAGATGTAGTAAAATGATTCGTCATCATAACAGCTCTTCAGAGATTAAATAGAAGATCTGTCTGTATCAAAGGAAAGTTCCTGTTCCATACAACCCCCTAACCCCACCCTTTGTCTGGTAAAACCAGAAGATCACTTTTCTTCTGAAATTCTACATTACCAAGGCCAGAAGAGATGAGGATTTATATCTAGCTTATTCTGAATAATTGCTGTAAGAAGGCCAAGGTTTCGTATATAACAATCTTTCTCTACATAGAAAGGCAGCCAAACCACACTGAGTTGTTTTCAATTAAGTTTGGACAAAACACTGCAGTATAAACACACAACTATATAACCAGTAAAGATTTCCACGACCATACATCTATTTCTGGTTATTTTGTTGAACACATCACATCAAATCAATTTATTTATGGTTATAGGGCACAAGTCACTGCCAGGCAGCAAAACAGCAGCTCAATGTCACATCTAATTAGTATCTCCAAGACAACAGCACACCTAGAAGCCAGATTTTCATACTGTTACCAGTCATCACTTATAAAAATTGCCACAACTATTAAACTGAAAAACATCTTCACACCAACAAAGTCAAATACTGGCAATTCACTTTGCAAAAGAAATCAATACCTAGATACATTTGCTTTGCACTTGAAAAATACTCTAGATTCCCCTCCCCCCTCAACACACAAAGATCACTTCCCAATATATCCAAAGAATGATTTAGAAACTGGATATTAGCTGTAAATTGGAATCAACACACTATCCAACTTTGCAGCCTAACTTCTACAAATGTTTCGTGAAGATCCGAAGGTCTTAATCTTTCATAGAATCATAGAGGGGTTTGGCTTGGAAGGGACCTTCATGTTGCAGCTTTCTCTCCATATAATCAATGTGATCATATAGTTGACTAACAAAAATGTAGGATTTTTGTCCTATAATTAATAATAATAATAATCCTATAATTGGATATCTGAGTGACAATAAAACAGAATTGGTATAACACTACTTAGATAAAGAGCTGAATATCCTCCATTTCTAGGCTATGAAAAAGCTTTATTACAATGGAAGTCCAAAAAACAAAACAAACAAAAACCACTTAGCTATGCCACAAAGATTTCTGTTAAACATTTGAGGCTGGGATTGTGCATTACCACGAGGCTTAGTCACGATTCTGGCAGGAATCTCTCCCATAATTTACCTCCCCCCATTATTTCTGGAGGTAGCAGAACATAGGAGTTCTCCAGAAACCAATTTTAGACCCCAAACCACTAATACTGAAGCATGCAAAAGTGCTAAAAGAAAAATACTCTTCTAGAAACAGCTTATTAGGAGTGAAAAAAAAAAAATTACAAGAGGAGCAGGACACTACCCATAATGGAAGTAAAAGTTCATTCTTTTTGACTGTTGTGTGGTTATTTTTTTTTTTTTTGGGGGGGGGGGGAGTGGGTGTTGTTTTTCTGTTTGTTTGGGTTTTTTTAAAGTATCTTCTAGCTTAGGGAAGTAATATATTCCAATTCCTCATTTCCCTATCATAAGGTAAGTGAAAGAATGAATAGGAAATTATGTCAAGCTTAAAAACAACTTCTTTTGCTTCAGCACTCACTATAACTTCATATACGTTGGTTTTATGCTCTATTATTTTTAAATTAGCAACAGATCTTATTGATAGCTGGTGAAATATATAAGAAAAATACCCAGCAGATTTCATAATGCAACATATTTCTACTTCCCTTTCTCCCTTCTCTCCTCTGCCACCAGAAACAGGGCTTACTTGGGACTGCAACCAATTACCTTCCCCAAAGAATTTACAACTCACTCATTTAATTTAAAAACGAACGAAGAATTAGTCAATATCATAGAATGCCTGCGGAAAAAATGTATTTGAAAAAATAAATCATACTGAGCAAGGGGGGAGAAGACTGTCAAATGCACATGCATGACAGAAATTGTCCTTAAGTAGATCTTACTTATTCACTTAAAAGTGGTAAATATTTGTAAGGTGGTAAATATCTTTCTACATATTACAGGGACAGAATCTGTATCAGTTCTGAAACCATGAGTTGTTTCTTTGATTTCTTGACTTAAGTATGAATAATTCAGTTTACTTAATGATGTGAATGAGCTTTATCAAACAAAAAAAAATTTAAAAATTGCATCCAAGAAGTTGGTTAAAACAGTCTGTGTGATACAATTTGACTACCTGGTAGCAGGCCATAGTACTATACTTTCTTGACCATCACTGTAAAGCTGTTGGTGGAGCAGCCCAAAAAAGTCACTGTTCATAAATGGCACATTCAATACTAAGTATTCAAAGTCTGAGGTTTCTCTTTTAAATTGATACTTTTTTAAAGATTGGATTTGAAAACCTACAGGTTTAAGAGATTAGAGCTCTATAGAAAAAACAAACATGCAGTGTCATGAATGATGAAATACATTACAGTAAAAAAAGGTAAAAAAGATAAAATATAGCAAAGCTTCAGGATACAAAGTTACAAACTTAGTCATTAACTTGCTCCCAATTTGTTATACAGTCACTTAACTCCAACCATAGGTCATGAGAAGAAGAGATGTGTTAACTCAAAATTGTTTGCTTTTATAACCTCTGCAACACACTAAAAAGCCTAAGAAAAAAGTACCTGAGAAATCATATTCAGTCGGAGTTGGCAGGGGGAGGGAGCAAAAACACTGCATATGTAGACATGGGGAGGGAAAAGAGGATGGAGATAGAAAAAAGTTAGATCTGGATTGGAGAACTGCAGTCTGCAAGTCCATGGGTGTGGTACTATGGCAAAACACTCCTAATTTTCCCATTCCCATGACCTCTGATTATTAAACTTCATTAATTTACATCAACTACCAAGAAACCCATAGCTTAAACTCAGATTTTCAACTACCTATTCGTGTACAATGTTACGCTTAGGTAGAGACCGCCATGCGTGTATTACAATATATTTAGAGACAGGTATGAAGAATTGTCTTCTTTGCACGACAAAAAAAAAAGACAATTTGGGGAGCTAAAAAAGCAAAACTATCAGTGCACTGCTTTATTTTTTTTACTTAGGAGTCTGTTAGCCCACAATGCCAGAAGAAAATCATATTGAACAAACGTGTGTTCATCATGCACAGCTTGCCCTTGATGAACTCTTGAAGTTCACAAAAATAGCCTTTGACTTACATACTTTAATACCGTTTGAACAAGCGCATTGCAAGATAATTAAACCTGAGGTAATTCTACACTGCTAAGTCATACAAATACCAAAATGAACTGTAGTTTAGATATTTTCAGCAGAAGCACCACTGATTTTTTTTTTTGCCATTTTCATACAAGGACACATTTCTGAGTTGAACTGCAAACAGTATTTTGCATACAAAGTAGTCCAAGGTTAAAAAAACAGCATGCAAGGATCGTAACTTGTATACGATGACCAAAATCAAGTAATATGTTGCTTATAATTATCGAAAGAGCTATGGTTTGATTACCTGGAGAGTGAACGTGCTTGCTTCCATGGAGAATGTATGGGTTTTTGTAAGGACCCTTCTCCATGGCAGCTGACTGCTGCAGTTCACCTGCAGGTTAAACACAGCCCTGATGGGAACAAGTGGACAGATCCACCCCTGCCCAAAGGTCAGTGGAGAGAGACAGGGGTGGTCCCACCGCAGCACCCTTGGCACTCCCGCAGCGGCAGGACCCTCTCAGCAGCCAGGCCGCCCCACTGGGGCAGGTGTCCCCGCTGTGGTGTGGGGGCTGAGAGCCAATTCACTCCTACAGAAAGCCAGAGCTTTTTACCCAGGCTTGCTGCGGCTTTATGTTGTTGGGGGAACACAAATAGCAAAGCTCTAATGACGACACAAGGCTAACAGAGGGACTAGAGCCAAGCTGGACTGCCTCCTTGGTTTAAGTCTCTGCCTGGTTAAATACTCACTTTTTTTTCAACAGAAGTCCAAATCCACAGATTTTACAAATCACTGTGCTTTCTTCAAAGAAAAAAAGCATTATACAGGTATACAGATATTCACAGGGATATAAAGAGGGAGACAGATATCTAAATATGAGGATAAGACCCTTTGAATGAATGATGAGGCTTTGAAATGGATATCAAACTTATGCCTCCAGACTTAAGTGACACTCACTCGACATAACTACCTCAACACAGCGTGGCTAAATATGATTTTCTGAAATTGTTAAATAACAAAAAATTGCAATACTAACAACAACTAACAATTAAAAATTAATCCTTACACTAGGTAAGACCCCTAGCCAACAGTCACATTATACCAAGTATTCAAGATAAATGGCAGCAATACTCAGAGAATGAACTAAATATATGTTGCGGGAAGGAGTGAAGTGATAGACAGATACTCAAAAAAAGCACGTCTGCATGTACAGCGCACTCATTCAAGTTTTGCATATCAGCTATACTCTCTCTGTTACAGAAGGCATTGCTTTGAAGTGTTTCTGGCCAACTGATTGCTGAATGAGCAGGCAGCTAGTAGCTTTCTCAACTGCTATTCTTTCCTTAATAAATGATACGTAGAAATGTATGATACCGATAGATAGATAAAAGGATGACCACACACTTCAAGTTCATGATCTATTTGCAAAATCTTCTCTTCAGTAATGATAGGTTAACCATTGCTCTCCTATTTTGGGTTTATGCTGTTGCCTCAATAGAAATTCCACCTTTAAAAGAAATATATAAAAATCAATCTATTCTATTGACAATAGAATTTATACTCCTGCACTTTGCATTTAGCAATACATAACACTTGAAACTTACCTAGTAATCTGTAGGACTGCTAGATGCCAGCCACCAAGAAGCACACAGCAAGAAAAAAAAATCTGGCTTTCAAAAGGATGCAGAAGAATTCCTTTCAGAAGTTGGTAAAGTTACTCTCCAGTAAAATGTAAAAATAAAAAAATAAGAAAGAGTGCCAAGTTTCAATGTCAAAGATTTATTTTCTGATATAGACAGAAAAGCGGTAAAAGGAAGGAATTTGCTTGCACCTCTCCTGTTCTACTACTGCTTTGCTGAGGCGGCGGCC
>NW_008824986.1:14044836-14046590 GCF_000699105.1 Pygoscelis adeliae | reverse complement strand
TTTCCCTAAACTGTTCTTTCTGCAGCCACAGCAATATTCCTTGCTTCTCTTCTACTGTAGCTTTAAAATATTTATTTCAGCATTTGAAGAGTTATACAGTGGCTTGGGGGCTTGGCAATATCAAAAAAAGATCTCTTTGCTCCACTAAATTATTTTTTGAATGTGCAGAAGAGAGTGTATTCTGTCCAGGACATTTCCAATGCCTTTGTAGGTTTCTACTTCCAGCTGTCAAAACAAATCCAGAAATGAAACTAATCTCTGTAAAAGTAAATTGTGTGTTCTTAGCTAGAATCAGATTCTTTACTTTCTGGTAAATCTTGTTTACTTTCATTCCAATTATTAGATATGAGAGAATATTACTTTAATGACCTTTCATAAAATTACTTCCTCCTAGCAGCTATTTTTAAAGCTTAGAAATTAATTACAATTCTTGGTTACCTCAATCATATGTAACCAAGACTGTGGTTCCTATTGCACTTCTACACATCAGTTGGCAAGACTCTGAATGCCTTTGCTCACAATGGTGGCCAAAAGTTTGTTCCCAGTTATTACAAACATTTTTAGAATATGTGTGATTTCAGATTCTCTTCCAATAGCTAAAGCTTCAAGAGCTGTAGTGGAAATAGAAACATTTATCAAACCTGGCAAAATACTTTGTTTAAAAAAGAATTCTTTGCTCAAATATTGTTTGCAAGGAATAATAATCCATTCTAGATGTTCCCGTGTTTTGGCTAAATACCCATTGTAGCTAGACTGCAGAAGTTAATAAATGAAACAAAAATATTACGTATTTACTACTTTCTCTCTCCAGCAGGTCTGTAAGCTCAGGCATAGCCTTGATGCAATGGAGTTTTTAGGCTAAAACTGCCTCCTGCCTGGACTGCCTACAACACAGAAATTTTACTCCATCTGAAGCCATCCCTATAGAAATAGTCCTAGACTGGTCTCAAGACTAAATCACTCTTTTTATGAGTTATTTTTATTTAACTAGTTGAAATTATTTCAGATAGCTCTGCTGCCTGCCCTCCCTCCCTGTTAACAGTATAGTCTGGCATGTACTATTTAGTGAAGAAAAAGACTTTTTTTAACAACTAGCACTGCCTGGCTGCCAGGGCCCCTCTGAACAGGGTCCTGAGCAGTCTGAGCCAGCTTAGCCCTCACCTGGGTGGAGCTGTGACCAGATTACCTCCACAGGTCCCTTCCATTCTAAATTACTCTGACTCTAGTCTAACAACCAAACAGATACCTTGTCCAGATATCATTTAAATCTTATTTGGAATTATAGATATATATGAAGAAATGCTTGAAATCAAGCCAATTTTTCTGCTGAAGCCAGCTGTTTAATATTTCTGATAGTACAACCACATATTTCCTGGGAGTTTCAATATCCTATAGAAAACATACATTAATCAGGCACTTTAAAGATTCCACACTAGCCAAATATTTACAGCTACTCTACTCCCATGACCTTACTATTCCTATGACTTCGTTGGTAGTATTATTCTTGTCATACATCCTCTGCTCTCTGTTTATGCAGCTGAACTGATGCAGTTATTCACCATCGCACCTGGTCTCCTGCACCAAGCTAACAGTCATTATTTGCTCTTCCTTACTACTGTGCCTGCTTTCTCCTTTAATAATTAACAGATATTACACCTCTAAGTGCTGCTTAGAGAACTGGTTTGGTTAAGTAATACACTTCCTAGCACCTAGGGTATTTTCCTTAATGGAAGCTTGCAAAGAAATTCCAGCTT
>NW_008824986.1:14030838-14044782 GCF_000699105.1 Pygoscelis adeliae | reverse complement strand
ATTTTTCCTTGCTGACACGGCTGCGTAACTAGCAAGGCTCTCGCCATGGCCGCCCTAAGCTCCCATGTTGAGCACAGAATGCAGTGTTTCACTCCTAACACATCTTACACCACCTAAGTGGGGAGCCTTCTTCAGGTCAAAACTGCGTGCCTGCAATGCAGGTACATTCATATCAGTCTTGAAACAACAAAACCAACCCTACCCGTTAAAAAACTCACCCCACCTCTCCCTTACTTCCCTGTACTTTAACAGGGCAGCACAACTAAGATGACTCAGGAGCACCCCCAAAATTCTCATCTCATCAATACTCAGCACTGGACTTCACCCCTCCCAAGTAAAGCAACAGTTCAAAGACATAACAAATGACTACCAATACTAATGTAGCTGCCTCATTGTAGGTATCACAAGAGATTGAGTTACCTAGGCAGAAGAATATATTCACCTGCACATCATTGCTACCTGTTTCTTTTCCATTTTGAGCTATTTTATGGGATTGAAGTCATATATATCAGATCTATCCTGTCTTGCCCACAGTTCCCCCCTCCCAAATACTTAACATACGGGCAGCTAGAGCCCTCCAAGTTTTTCTCCTATACTGATCTGTGACATGCTTTCTTTCCACATCTCTAGCCCTTTACATAAAAGGACTTCTGCATCAGCCTCACTGCATAATCTAAATCCATCGACAAGCAACCTACCTCCCTGCCACTCCACAGGAGGTAAAGTTTAACCCAGGCTTCAACAGCCCCTCAGCTACTTCTTTACTATGCCTCCCATGAACATAAAAAAAATAAAAGCTTGATGACTTTTTACAGTTAGATCTCCGTGCCACATGCAAGACAGTGACAAAATAAATTCTGTAGTTTTTTAGCTCAGTCGAGAGACAAAAGGGGGAGGAGCAGCAAGCCAGCCAACACCAAAGCTGGAATTTGCAATCTAACAGCTGGTCAAAGCCTATGCCTACATTTGCTTTTCAGTTCAGATCAGACGGGTGCTCCTGAGGCAGAACTTCCCATGGTCTCCACCTGCTGCGCTTTGATTTGCATTACTATGTGCTCCTGGAACACACAAAGTGCATTCCCTCCAGAGGAAGCTACACCTGACAATGTGCTCCTACTGCTAACCCATGGTCAATCCAGGAGGACAGACCAGAAGCAGACCCCAGTAAAACCTCCACGATGCGTACAGCGTGGAAGTCATGTCCTCAGCCCCAAGGCTGTACCGCTTATTAACGTAGGGGCAGCCTAAGCATCCTGCCCGTCAACATAGTTTGAGATACACACATCCATTTTCCAAATTGTCTTTCATTTATTTATATATACATGTCCATAGAGGACAGCTTTATCTACAGTCTATACATAGGTCTTAGATCAAAAAATTATGAGTAAAAGCATATTATACATGAGTATGTAAACATCCATCAACACCTTTGGTCACATGGTGTTTTTCATGTTCCTTAAGAACAGGCTATATAGCTCAAATAGATTTTTGACTCCACATTCACAGAAACACCATGTGACTGAACAGCAACTTATAACTTAAGCAAGTTACTTGTTACAGGCTTAACTAGTTCACTGAAATCATATAGATTATGTGTATTTTCATCTCTACTTATTACAAATGTGCATCTGATTTGAGATCAGTGAAAATCACTGGTTTGAAAGTGGCAGAGATTACAGTGGGGATGGACCACGTGTGTGTTTGTGTTATGAAGTTATGAACATCGTAATCCTACGCTCACTTCACACGTAGTTCACATTGTTATGTAAAGTGATTGTATTTTTAGTTTACAAGCTGCTGTACAGCCTATTCTTACTATATTCCCACAGATGTGTGATTTAACTACCAAGGAACCTAGAAACAAATTTCTGCAATTGCTCTGATGATGTCATCACCTTTGTATTTCTTGACTCTTGTATATCATCAGAGCTGTAAGCACTGGTGAACTTCAGATAAGCCAAGCCCAATTTCTCAGGGGTCATTTACTGTATTTACAAGTATCTACATTTTTTAAATGCATGGTCAATTTGTTAGCCAGGAGACTTGCATTTAAATTTAACTGAAGAAGAATAAGTGATGTTTTCCATTTTTTATATATACACACACACAAATTTATATATATTAAGTGCATGTATTTATATATATGTACAAGTTATATAAATATATATACACACTTTATATATGTATGTATATTTGTTTAGATGGGAAAAACTTTATGGCTGTTTTTATAATTAAAAAACCCCACACCTTTCTGCATATCTGGCCTCAGATTTCTAAGGGGGTTTTTTGGTTTTGTTTTCTTCCATCAGCTAGGGAAAATACATAGCTTCAATTAACATCACATGGATCTAAGGGTGCGCAGACATGATACTTGTTCCAAACTAAGCACCTAAAAATGGAAACAGGTGACATCAGTAAAGCTCTGAAGATACTGACTTTTGGTTAAAATATTCGTAAAGACATTCATAGTTCAAAGATTCTATTTATCTTACCAAAACTTTAATGGAGGCAGCCTTTTAACAGACTGCATTAAGGGAATGCTCCATTTTCTGGCAATGACTCACTACTGATTACTTCCGATACATAGGTGTCCTTCGCAGAACATCAGTCTGCTACATCTAACTTTAATACACTGGAATGACCTTTTAGTCATTTCATTTGTATGACGGGAATCGGCAGTTCCATTTTTGATCCTCGAGGCTTTTCCAGGGCGATTGCTATGCTGCCCACTCATATTACTTTCTCGTTTCTATTTGCCACATTACAGAGCATTTGGAGAACACACACCACACTTGCATTACAAAATGCTTGCTTATACATTTTTTTAATTACTGAAAGGATTTTTAAAATGCTTGGTCACCCTTAAAAAAAAAAGCAAGAAGAATCACTTATCCTGCACTAATAATTATCTTAACAGGCACTTTTGCCCAAAGCAAGATTTCACTCCTGCTGTCCTACAGACATAGAGTAGCCACAGTAACTAGTGAAAACGATGACAACATACAAATACTCCAAACACCATTCTCATTCACGGTTGCCTCCAGATGTTGAGCTCCACCCTGATAGACCTATAAGTGTCTTTTGTAACACTAAGAGACAAACATCTAATTTCTGCTTCAGCTTGTGATTGAAGAGGAAGAAAGGAAGAAAAAATGAACAGTCATTTTGAGATAATGTTCAGTTAAATAATTACAGCATTCTAGGAAGGTAAGACATGACACACGTAACAACACTGCATTACCTTGAATCCAAGAATTTGAACTACTTAACTCATTTGACTTCATAAAAATAGCAACATTACATAGCATTGTAGTCAGAATAAGGAATTCTTCCCACAAAACTAAAGGCTTTCTTTGCAGTCACTCAGTTTTTATGCCTGTATTTTGATACTTGCACCACAAAACGAGACCACTAGTTATCAACTATTTGTGGTGTATGAAAATTAATTTCCTTCCCATTGAAGGACATCAAATACCTACATTAAAGAACCATGAGTTCATTAGTTAAATCACCAATAATAATTATTCTCATACTATATATTACTAAATATTAGGGATACTTTAAAAAAAATCTTCATTCCAAATTTCTTCCTGATGTTTAGCCTGATGATGCTTTTTGTTTAAGCTAATTAACTTCTATACTTACACCAGCTAAATTGGTAATGAGAACCAGATTCAAGTACCTGATATTTCCTCTACTAATGAGAATGTTTATATACAAGCCATTTTGTGAAAAGCAAAACTAGGGAATCCAATGCCATTTGCCCCTTCACATACTCTATGAGAGAAGACAAGCCATGGCTCACACCAAACTACATTTGTGTAGAGGAGCTACCAGCTTCCCACACCACATTAGCACCAGAAATCTGCCAATGTTTGCCTTGGAGATGCTATTTTCGTATCTTTCCATCTCTAGCTCTTTGTTTTCAGGAAAAATCTTTCTTCTTTGAGACTTATACCCCTCCTTCAAGTGTAGTTGAATTTGTACCTAGTAATATTTTACATAGTTAACCAAAGTCACTTTCAAACAGATAGACAGGCAGAGAGACTGTATAAATCAAGTAGAACTAAGAGAAAATATACTACTTTCATCAACTTCTCACTAAATTGCAATGGACCATGCAGGAACACTTAATGCTCAAGAAGGGTTGAATACCATCCCTTCTAAAAACTCATCAGAACAGAAGGGTAACTGATGAAATCCAGAAAGGAGCACCTAGTGATGGCCCTACACATCTGTAAGAAGCCTGAATCGTATAGAGAACCAGAAAAGAGACTCAAACTTCTGATTAGTAAAAAAACCAAACAAACAATGCAAACAGCTGCACTTATGCAACTATAAGTGTAAAAATCACAATTCTAGGTGTATAACATGTTGCAGGCCAAAACAGATGTGTAAAAAGAATACAATCTTATGCCATATGCCCGCAAGTGAGAGCAGCTCTTGCTGACCAGGAGCTCAGGATGGACAGGAACAGAGGCCCTACAGAAATCAGCAGATAAGCAAAATACAAGCTTGTCCAAACTATGATAGGTCACACCTTTCACAGTGCATTCCTCCTGGCTGCCCATGCTATTCACGAACCTCTTCAGGATCCCTAAAGACTCACAGAGTAACTGGATACCTTTCCTCACTGACGTACAGTGTGCATTCCGAGTGGGGAATTAATGGAAAGAAAAGATGGAAACATGAATGCCACAAACTCCCATCATCTCTCAGTGTCCATTAACTAAAAGCAAGCGGTTATTTTGGATACTTTGATGCATCTATGGGCATTAAAAGTGAGCAACAATAGCCAAGCAAATTTCTGTTACAGAAATGACAGATGACCTACCAAGAAAAGGACATTTTCAGCTACATAGCAACCTGTAATAACCAGCCTGTACAGGACCCCTTCATTTCATACATCCCTCTAAAGCCTACTTTTAGTGCTGAAGAATCTGCTCACCTGGTGACGAATACCAGCCAGTAAGTACCAATCCTCCTACCTCTCTACTGTCTCCATCTGCTCCATGTATTACAGTTTGTGTCATCTAAAACATCTCCATTTCAGACGGCACAGCTCAGCAGCCAAACGTATGCCACTATGTCTCACTCTTACTCTTTCATTTTACCAAAACGAGCTGCTAAAGAGCCGATACTACTTCCAGACTAGTTATGCCTTTTTCAGACTATAAAATGAAAAGTAGAAACTTTCCAGGAGGCCAACCTGTAACAGGTTTACCTTATTTCAAGAAGAGGTCTGCCAAATTTATCCATCATTTTTAGTGATTTAGCAGGAGTTAAAGACTCTGTCAAGTCTCCAAACTCAATTTGGGTTAAAAAAAACAAACCACACCACAAAACAAACCACAAAACAACAAGTGAATGACATAACCAATTTGGGCAAAATCCTGCTAAAAATAAGTTAACTCCTCCTGGACATTCATTTGCACCCAAACTCTCCCTGCTCCTTTTTCTAGTAGCCCATAGCTGCAATAAACAGTGTAGAGAACAAGGGTAGATAAAACTCAGTAGCAGCATTTGACATACTGCAAGAGAGCATGGGAAGGTGTCAGACAGCCCATAAAGAGTAAACCCAAAATTAAATGCAAAATTTAACTGCAGGGTCTCAATAAACTTGTAGTAAAAAGCTACTTAGTAGCTTTAATTGCTCAAATTTTGAAAACTGTGAACAAAGCAACTAAGTAAAGTGGTATTCAGAAGAGGAGTCTTCTCAGTAGTTATTACTGCACCTCAAAGTCTGTAAACAAGTTGTTTATACTTGGAACCAAGGGCAATAACAGATTACTGAAGGCACTAACGGGTCAGAAGTTAAACATCAGCTGTTCTGCAATAACTACAAGCACCTGCCTACCCTTTGACAATCTGCAGAAACTACAATGTTATTTTCTCTTCCCTAATTGCAAGATGAACTTCCAGATAATGAACTACTTGTGAGAGTAACTCATAGACAAGTTACCACTGAGCAACTTGCAGTCAGAAACAAACACCCCTACAGCTTCATCATGTGTCAAACCCCTACATGCGTCTCACTGATTTTTAGAAGTTACCTGGTTTTAGGAGAGCATATGAGCAAGTGCCAGCACCTCACTATTTCTTAACAAGTATTTTTACTCACAGCCACGGGCCCCTTTCCCAAGACTCTTTCTACCCACTCCCCCAGGCTTTCTCTTTGTGTTGGTACAACCTGGAAAACACATTTTTGTTCAGTAATTAAACATTCGAACACAGGCTCGTAATTTGTAATTTTGGGAGACATAACCATCCACCAACAGAAGGCAACAGTTTTCAACATGCCCAACAGTTTACTTGGTCAGGTCCTGATTTGGTAGGAAAACATTACAAAATCACTGAAATCCATATAAATGTGTAAATTAGTTTCAGTCAAATTCTTACCTCCTTATAGGAACAGATCCCAATCTCTCAATCTAAAAAGAAAAAACCTACTACTTTAATAAGAGGTTAACTTTATAAAAGTGCCTTGAAAAAAAAATATTTAAAAAGTAAACCAGAAGACCAAAGAGGAAAAAACAAACTACAAACCAATGAAAATGACAACAGCTTATTTTTCCAAAGGTGGTTGTAAATATATCTGTTTAAATAAGTCCCTCCCCTTCCAGTCCAGCAATGTGCAGCAGTCACCAACCTGAGCTGCTGGCTCATGTGGCCATACAACTTTGCAATAGGACGTAACAAAATAGTTTAGAAAGTCATTCCAGAAATATACTGAATTACCCAGAAACTACTTTGTTTACTCTGGTCAATAAAACACTGTTATCTCTCTTACAATAGGCCATACTGTTTATACAAACAAAGTTAGCTTTCATGCATCAACCATCTATTTATTTAGCAATATCAGCTATCACTGTAAATCAATTTCTTTGCAAATGAGAAACAGCTGCTGTAAAACCTACTTAAAAAACTCTTTCCTGCATCCAATATTTGGACATGTAGCAGAACAGATGACAAGAATACAAAAAAAGGCATCAGCACCACATCTAGTGACACACAAAAACAGTGTGCCTGTCTTAGCTTTTACACGCATTTTTAAGGAAAAGGTATCATTTAGTGTTTACTTAATAGTTTTGTAGTCTAAATACAAAGTTGTAAGTTAAAAAGTATTACAAGAAAAGCTTACAATTGCTATTCAAACTGGGTACTATCAGGAGGATATGGAAGACAGGGAACTAAAAGGTAACTCAGACTCTACTACAGGTTATTACATTAGTATCTTCCAAGGAAAGAACACACAGCGAAAGTCAATGTTGTTTATCAGCTCTGTAAAAAGCATTAAAAGAACAGAACTAATCCCTAATCAAGCTTGGAAGTTGTATATAATTTTTGTCCTAGAACAGTCATACAGAGAGGTCTTACAAAGGTGAATTCACCCAACACAGCCATCTAAAAGGCTCGTGCCTCTTTCATGACTCTGATGAATCGGGAGGAGGTCAGTACTACGCTTTCAGACAGCACAACACCCTGCAAAATATCAACTCAGAAGACCCCAACTGAACAGACAGTATTACCAATGGCAGCTACAATACAACTCGGTTACGAAAATCTACCGGAGATTTAGACTGGAATTAAGTGGCTTCAAAACAGACTTATTTCACTATACGAGACAAGAATCTGGCTGCAGAACTTCTCTTCCCAAATGTGGGGTTGAGTTTTGATGAGTTCTGTTGGCAGCTCTCATAGTAAGAGTTGGGCATGGGGAAGCGCAAGCACACACACAGAGCATTAAGCCCTGCTCATTACAGATTAATCTTACTTAAGTCATTTTATTTGTTAATCTTTTCATCTGGTATTTTAAATTTGAAACTCAGCAAGACGGATTCATTGCAAGCAGTCAACCTTTGCAGCACTCCAGGCGAGGCTCGGAAGGATCATGACTTCAAGCATGGACAGAAGGAGAAAGAAGGTGCATGTAAGGGAAGTTACAGACTTGGATGCACATGATGCATTTAGTATCATCTGCTGCCAAATGCAGTAAAGTGTGGTGAGCACTGCTTTCTACCTGTCCCAGGTGAGGGTATGCATGTCCAAGGATGCAGTATATGATAGCTTCTGAACAGTTTACAAGCAGGCAAGAAGTATCAGGTCAGGCTGTGACTAGAGCGATGACATCTGGTTCTAAACAACTACCTGACTGTACATGCACTAAAAAAAAAAGCTGTTAGTTGGGGTTTTTTGGGTTTTTTTTTAAATGTTCATATTCAGTAGTCTCTGAGCAGTAAAGAACTACAGTGCATTTTCACAGAAGGTCTCATTAAATCACAGAAAAGCTTTCTGAAGCCCCAAGTCAAAAAGCTCAAATGTTTTAAGATGAGACAGAAAAACCCTGATGGCCTTCAAGTTTATTTGTAAGATGGATTACAGAATATTATGTAAGGCACAAATCTCAAAACTATTCCCTATTGTATTTACAAATATTATCAAATTTTACAAGTTCATGAATTTTCATAAAAAGTGACATTTTCAAAAAGCTTCTCTTGCTCTAATCCTCCTCCTTTCTTTTGATAGGATTAAGTGCCGAAATGGCAGGCCGTTAAATAAGCACACTGAAATGCCAACTGTGAGGCATTTAACTCCATGTATTTACAAATTAACACTTCACAGTTGCTTCAAATTTTGACATTATAGTTTAGTATCTTCAGGCAACTCATTTCAGAAGGTGCTGGATTTGATTTACATTATTTCTCATTTTACATTCATATGTTTACAGTACTGGAATACCTTTAAGTTTCCCTTAATCCCTGATAAAGGAAATTTAGTTTTATGAAAGGCTGAGAAATATTGCTTTGTTTTTATAAACAGGTACCAACCAGCCTGCCTACAGCAATTTCAAAGTTACCGTTAAATTTACCTATAAAAGGCCATATCTGTCAAGATAACCTCACCAAAGAAGTGGAGATTATGGCTCATATATGTGTATGCATACACATGTGCAAAATCAGAGTGCAACACTGAAAGACAGTGTCACTGGTCCTCCCCTTCAGTTATTCCAGTGCTGACCACAATGTTCAGAATGAACTGGAGAAAACATCAAGCAGAATTCCTAAAAAAGTGGTGGGATGCTTATCCTAATTCTTCCCTTCTATTATTAGGTTACTTCAGAGGATATTTGTGTGTTCCCGAGACAACTGCTGCAAAAGTAAAGTCCTATGGGCTATTAGATGTGGCATTTTTAGATAGAAATTTTTACTTTGCAGAACATGAAATGCAGTTTCTGTATTGCTAAAGTTAGTATTTACAGAAGGGGTTTCAAAAAAAAAAAAAACAACCAACCACAAAACCCCAAACAAAAAACACCCACCCGCCAACAACAAAAACACCACCACTTACTACCTTTAGGAATACAAAACTGTGGCTACTCCTACAGTACCACCTCAGAAAACATATTAGTTGAAACCAGAATTTAAAGGTGTTTTCTTAGATTACCTAACTTGATTATTTCAAGATCAATAACGATTCTCTTGCGCTTCTGAACTTCTATTAAAAAAAAAAAAGACAGAGGAAAACTTGGTACAGATACATTTAGCTTTGCAGTTGAGCACCTCTCCCCCATTACTTTACAGTCATACAACCAATTAAAAAAACCCCACAAAACATTTACAGTTTGTACATGCTTCCTGGGTATAAGAGTATCAGAAGATAACAATCTATTTGCAATAGTTTCTACAATTTGTAGAAAACTAATTTATCCGTCAAAAAGAATCAGTACCTAAGAAAGGCAACATGACTACCAAGGTATGTAGAACAGTTCATATGAACTGAGATTCTCATTCCTATACTACTATACCCTTGATTCGTTCTTCTCTGCACTGCTGGAGCCAGAGGAAAGTGCCAGCACTCACCACACTCTGGACAGCCGAGCATCCACAGAGCAGTCAAGGCATTGCATAGGCAACGTAAGGGGTACTTACAGCTGCAAAGCTAACCTCTCCGTTACTAATACCTCAAGGTCATTTCTATGTCCACTCTTCTACCACTTTTAGGGAAGGGAGACTATATTTTCCTTTTATTCATAGAGCAACTTCAGTTTCTGCTGAAAAATTACATTATTCTTTCACAACACTATACATGAAGTGCTGGCACAGGTAAAGTCAGGAGCAAGGTTCTCACCAAGTGTAACAAGGCCAGGGGAGCACAGTGTGCTCCAAGGAAAAATAGAACAATTCTTTTTGGTTGTAGAAATCAATCTGCTGTTGCTAACTGGCAGTTCAGTGGACATAACCATTCACATTTATGACACAGCCTCCATTTAATATCTACAAACATATATCTAATTATTTAGACATATCTAAGTATTTAGTCATAGAACACCTGTCTAGTAATCCAATGCTGCTAATGCTGTCTAATTACTACATCCTATCCATACATAATTAAGTTTTGCATAGCAATGCAGTGATTAATGTTTATTAGTAGTACATGCTGCTGGATTTAAGATAGTTAGGTGTTTACGTGTGCCACATGGGAATGTGCCAAATCACCTCTCTGAAGTCTTACTGGTGTTTCAGATTGATTTGATAAACAGCTCAGAAGCCTGAGAAACCTTTGTATTCTAACAGACACTTCAATAATGCTCCAGATATGTTCAATAACACAGCATCTTTTTTCAAAACCAATTTTGACATTTACTAATATTCCATAAATAATGGGATCAGATTAAAGTCTCACCAAAATTCATTATGAAGTATTAAACCTGTCTAATCTTTTATCACTACTACTAACATAATAAAACAAATGAAAGTGCCAGGAAGTATAGAAAGTTATGAGAATTTTCCTCAGGAGCATTGTAGAACATAGTCTGGATCAGAGGATGTATGAGACTCTTATAAATTAGATGTTTTTAAACCAGCACAAATTTATCTACTTTTTACTTCAACTTGGTCTATCATTTCTCCTCCACAGTTTCTGAAGTTGTCTAACAACTTCATCTTAAATAATTATTGCGCACATGGGCATTAAAAGGATTTCATATTAGAAAGATATTAAGTATTGTGATCAGCTGCCTTGTGGTTAACACTGCATTAGAGCTAAAAATCCATGATCAATGATACAAGTAAACTTTTTGTTTGGAAAATATCACGACGCCTTTTCTTTAAGGCTTCCTGTTTAACTATTCACAGTTATCATTTCTCAGAAAAATAACTGAACTCCAATGTTAAGTGTGTTAGCAACACTTATTTTGTTGGGGGTCTTTGGCAACACTCTTGTCACCCAGCAAGATCTGATTTCCTAAGGAAGACACTTCCATGATTTCACTACATCTGTTGAATATAAGTTGGGAAGCAAAAAGTAGGTGTGCAAGTTGCTCATTTTCAGTTTCCATATTCTACCATATCAAGATTTTCAAAAGCAGGATCTTAAAATTAGGCTGCCTATCTAGTGGCCTAAAGTTCAAGGTGGTTGCACACAGCGAATGCTTCACATTGACAGCAGAGCTAGAGATGCAGCAACTCAAATCAAGGAATCTCTGCTCTCTGGCAGGGTGTGTTTGACCTACGCTTAATGAAGGACTGCAACACAGATGCATAGAAAACCTTTCTGTACACTGCAGGCCAGATTTCCAAAAGCTTAAGAAATTTTAAAGACCTGTGATTTCGTTTTAGATGCTGAAACAGAAGATGAGTTCTTGAGAGCCTCACCCCGAGTACTTTTCTGTAGTTTTTTTTTTTTAAAAAGTAGCTATTCCACCCTCCATCAGTTTAGCCCTACTGCCATCTGCTGTCACAAACACACAAGTGCCACGCTGTCTGCAGAGTGTTTTTTCTTTCCTCTTCTGTTGTTAGAGTGTAAGAGAATATATTCAAACATTGCTACTCAGAATTATCTAAAAATAAACACAGATTAATTGTCCAGAGAAGCATAATGGTAAATCAGTTTACTGCCACTTTCATAGCTAGAGCATCAACCCTGCAGATGCGTGCATGGTTTCATACGCAGCTTATCGCAACAAAAGGGTCATTCACATGGGTAAGTATTAGCAGGATCAGGTCCAGATCACAAAATTGGTCGGGTTTTTTGGTGGTGGTTTGTTTTGTTTTTTTTAACCCTGGCTGTATTGCTTGTTTCTTGAAAATTTTGAAATATTTATTATTATTAGGAAAGGGTTAAGACTATGAACTGGCCAGACTACTAAGGCTGAATTGCTCCTACCTTATCCTTATGTGATCATGCAAAGAGGCTTAAGCCTTTATATTAAAACAAACTAGAAAAAGTTAAAATTAAAAACTGCTGCATAAAACAGATTAAACAAAAAGGTCTGAAAATAAATTACTCAAATCTACCTCCTGCCTAGTGCTTCAGTGAAGTCTAGCAACCTCCAGAGTTAAGTGAACTCAGTAATTCCTCCCAGGACCACTGGAACGCTTTATGCCATTACCTCTGGTGGTGCCGTCCTTCAGCAGCTTAAACTAGCTGAAGCTGCTGCCATCCCACCCTTCTTTTTCCTTTCCACTGACACTGGAGCTATCATGCAGCAAGTCAATTCAGGGAGTTGAAATGGCTAACTCACAAGCACATAAACACCACTGACTGTGTTAAGAGCAGGTAGAGAAGGGGCCAAGGCAGAGACAACTCTGGAGAACATAGTCCTGAGCTGCCATCGGTTTCTATGATGTCTTGCTGCCAAACCACGCTCTGGGAAAGTTCCCTGCAGTTTCTCGGTCTGCACTCCAGCTGCAGGCTCCCCACTTGTCATTTCTCTGCCACACTCAGAAAGCTAATTGCCACACAGCGTTACAGGTTCCTAAGAGAGCATAGGTGAACCTCTACCCTCCCTTCAAGTTTTTCGTTTGACTAAGAATATAGCAGCTAAGACAACAAAAAGAGCCTTTCTGCCTGTTGCTCAGCCATACACCCTTTTTGGCAAAACATAATATACAGTAAGCTGAAAACAAGTATCATAGCATTTGTGACAAGGAGTTTTAAAAACAACGCAAAGTGGAATTTAATTGCAGAAACTGAATGAGATGCTGAAATTCTGGATTCTTGCTGCTCCAGTGGAAAAACGATGCTTGTCTCCAAACACAAGTCCAGTCAGATATAACAAAGGCACAGGGCTTAAGCTAGTTGCACTCAGATAGCAAAGGGTAAAACGCTGGACACTGATTATTTTTTTTTTTGTTCCAGTGATTTCTTTGTATGAAATCAACTGTTAAAGTCTTTTTAAAGCTTTTAGGTTTCGGTGGGTTCCCCCCTCCCCCCAGTAGGCACATTACTTATTGCTCAGCATAAGCTCAATTCAACTTGACAGCTGCCACAATATCACTCTGATGTGAAACTGAAAGGCTTTCATACATTGCACCTCTTGTTTGAAGAAAAAAGGTAACCCCCATCCTTATACACACACAAACAAAAGAAAAGCAATTTGTAAGCTGCATGTTGCTAAACTTGTGTGATCAAGTATGATAATCAGTAAAACATTAACTTACAATACCACCAATACTATTACTTTCTATATTTGCAGACACTTGTAAAAGTGTTTTTCTTTAGCAGACAGGGCAGGATTCATATGCTCTAAAAAAGTTGGAGAGCTATGGCAATTGCCTACATCTTCACAAAATGCAGGGGAAAAGGAAGAAGTCAGTCACGAGCCCCCTCTGATCACGTCTTCAACACTCACATCAGAAAGGAATACACTACTGGCCAGTGAAAGACAGGTGAATCTTACTCACTGTTTTCTAAACATTGCCCCACCCAAACATAACAGGACTATAAAAATGCATATTTTACACTATTTGTTTTAATGCAGACAGACAGTTGACAATATATTCAAACCAGGTACATTTTCAAGCACAGTTGTGGTAACTGAACATGATGTTATCCATACATGTCAATTTGACAGTGAAATACTTTGGATTAAAAAGTAAATAACTCATCTGTTATGTTTTGGTTGGTTTTTTTTTCCTGCTATATCACCCATTGATTGTCCAA
>NW_008824986.1:14004877-14030827 GCF_000699105.1 Pygoscelis adeliae | reverse complement strand
TTCTAGACAGTGTATTAAGAGCTAGACATACTGCAATATGCAACGGTTATACCCTTTTTTACCGTTTTAATAGAACTTCTTGATTTTTCTTCCCAAACATTACTGCTCAGCTCCATTGTGCAATGAACATTTGTTTCTCTTTCATAGGATCCAAACATAAGTAACCTGAAATAGAAAAGCCTATAGTAAGAATTGTAATACTATTACATATATCCCAGATATCATATTAAACTCACCACTCTTCATTTATACACTCTATTATTGTTATCAATGTGTACACACAGAGAAGTCCACACAGAAAAGATTCCACAGGCACAGCCTTACACCAAAGGAAAGACACTGCCACCCTCTAGTGGTAGAACTCCATAAATATCAGATGTAAGTTAAAATTTTTAGCTAGGGGTTTTTTGATTGGGTTTTGGGGAAGGGGTTTGCTATTGTGTTTCCCTTTTTCTTTTCTTAAATAAAGTGTTCAATCACCAGACTAGTATTTTTCCATAAAAGAATAACTTTTTTGTTTTTTTTAAAAAGCAACAATAGCCACAGGAGTCTTCCATTCTAGTCCTAAACTTCACAATATACTGCAGCTCTTCTACAGCGTTACTGTAGATTAAAGTCACAGTTTACTACTGCTTATGTTTCTATTTCACTAAACTGGGATCCTCTCGTATCAGTAATTTTTTGTAACATTCATAACAAATGAAAGAGTGGTTCTTCATGCATGATACCCTATTCCAGAAGGCTATAAAGCTTCAGGTAGATATCAGTACTATAAAAAAAAAAAAAAAAAAACAGTAACCTTTAGGCTATAGAACAGCAATAAAGTTGTACATAGCTTATCTCACAGTAGCTGGACGCAGATAAATATTTTGGAATAAAAACTGTAAACAAATCTTACTCTTTGGAAAGAGCTATTAGATTTTAATCCCCCCACACACACACACTTTCTATATACATTTGACAAGGACAGTTTCTAAGCTTTCATCCAAAGTATCTTACTTGTGATTGTGATGTGTTACACAAATCTTTAGATGATATAGACAAAAGCTGTCAGAAAAACACATCAATTTTCTCTGTTTATCTTGATATTGTTAAATAATGTTTCTAGGTTAAATATTTATTATCAGAAAGTGCCTAGCCTTCCAGATGTGGAGATATGTAGTAAACATACTTTGAAAATTAAGTAAAGCTATTGAAAGCAACTTTCACCAACAATTAGAATTGGTAAAATTAAGCCAATCCCAAGGGAAAACACCTGTCTGGCTATGACAGCTCTCTAGCTGCATTGCAGCAAGGAGAGGTAGATAAATATTTCTTTTCTATGTGTCTCTATGAAGAATTTGTTTAACTGGTTTTTAGCTGAGTACATGAATGCATGGGGGAGATGATAGGGGAAGATCACATTTGGGTTGGTACCCAGCACACCTGCTTTTTTAAGTGTCAGTTGTTTTTGGTTCACAGTTAGTGGCTATATCCTGTAACCCCATCTTCAGATGGAAAGTTTGCATGCTCTAGTGAAACACTGCAAAGAGCACATGTCAACCTCACTTCCAACTTGCCCTTCAGCACTCATGTGTCTAGACACTATTGATTTGATTACTGTAAGCAGAAATCCAGCCTCAGAACCAACTGATTAGGTACTCTGTCTGGACAAGACTAAGTTTGTTCAAGGTTACTTGAACTGACAAACTCATGCCGCCTTTGGTTATTTTTAAGCCATCCCCAGCAACCCTCTGACTTTTCTGTTCTGCTTTCAGTAGTTGCTTTTTGAGTAACACAGGTTTTCCTCCATGTCTCATTGATATCAGACACTTCATTAAAGCTTTTCCACAGCTGATCATTGGTTGCATACGTTTCATCTTCTGCTCACCTAGACACACTCTCCAGGAATTTTCCAGGGGTACTTATTGGCCCTCTAAAACATCAGCACAGCTGATATATTTAGCTGTCTTGTACTGGTGGCAACTAAGAAGAACAAGGACAGGAGGTAGCTCAAAACAGGAATAAAACATAATTTTGAGCCAGAACTGTAACATAAAAGTCACAAGGAAAACAATGAGCCATAATGAGGTTTCACCTTACATTAGGTTACCAACACCCAACTTGAAGAAACATAATCACAAGACAGCAAAACTACACACTTAAATTTTGAAGAGCTCTTCATGCTGGAGTTTGGAGTTCAATTTCCAATTTCAGAAAGACAAAGGGGAAATTTTAACTGCTACTGCACTAAGGAACTTTTTGTTTGAATAATGCCTCCATTAGCATGCAAACAGAGGTATGTACTCTATAACACAGCTGCAGATAAAGACTGACATTAAGACTGTGCCACAACACACCCAAAACAACTGGACATTAAGGAGATATCTATATCCTACAGATTGAAAGTTTGTAAGTCAGTATGAAAGACATCCTGAATCAAAGTTTATAACCCCAGCTATAAACAATCAATAAAGAAATGTGATTAAATCACCACCTGAGTAATTAAAACACGCATACAGAAAGTGAATTTCTAGTCCTTCCCCAGTTGTAAATTGGATGGTTCCCTGCAGCAAGCAAGCATGAGGTAGAAGACAGTGATTCAACAGAGTAGCTATGGATATGAAAACAGTTGTTTGCAGCTGTCCTGCTTTCCAGTCTGAGAGCTACAAGGACTCCAAGACATGAAGTGTTTGTCCTTTGATAAAGAACAACAGAAGTGCATGGAGGCTGTGGTCATCTCAACTCTTGAGCCAAGCCAAGCCAAGCACTTCAGCAAGTCTTTATAGTCTTCCGGAAAAGAGGATGAATAACAAGGCTATAAAGTTTCCTGCTTTTTGTAGGATGACGCTAAAGCACTGATCTGCAAGTCTAACAAAAATCTGGTATGTGCAGGCAAAGTACACACCAACCTTTAGTAACATGTTACTTATTACCAGGTACATAAAGGCAAGCTGAATTTATTTCCTTTACAATCCTTTCCTTATTTTTTAATTTCAACTGTGGTCTTTCTATTTGCAAGTATTTTAGGAGCTGAAACAAGCAGAATATTTCCCAAACTTTAAGAATGTCAAAAGCAGATTCAATATTCACATACTTAAAGGCGCCGCTGCCGCCTACTGAAGTCCACTTGAAGACAAAATGAAAAGAACCCCTAAAACTCCAAATTTGACAAGTCAGTCTTGGGTACACTGTGTGGTATTTTATAACTATCTTCGGAAAATTTCCTTGTCCACAAAGGTTACCTACTGAAACAAATGCTAATTTAGAAAGCCCACTTGATGGCATAGTTTTGGAATTGTATTCTCACCTAATATAATCAGATTTTATAGGCTTTAAGACTTTCTTCACAGTGTATCTTTTAAAAAGAAAATAATATAGCAAGATTTAACAGCATGTTGCTTTGTTTTTCCCTTTTCCTTAAAAAAATCTAAGGTAATGACAGATAACAGCATTTTTGCAATGACTGAATTCTGTGAGGGCATTGCACTTGTACAAGAAAACTTACATTTTCAACAGGTCAGCCAAAAATTTGCAAAGCATTCCTTATTATTTACACCAAAGTTCCCATCCTTTCATTAATTTAATTTTAAAAATGTGCAAAATTGATTTTTTCAATAGCATGACAGCAAGGAAATTAATAAGGTCAAGCCTGCAATTAGAAAAGAAACAAGTGCAAAAAGTGCAGGTATTTGGTCGTGTGGAGAATATAATGAAATTAAACTAGATATTTATACAAAAAGTTTGCTAAATGTTTTATCACTATAGTTTCACCACTGTATTTCAGACTTAAGCAGGAGAAGTAGTAGAACTCTTGTTACTAGACTAGATGGAGTACATCATCAGCGGTCTACAACGTCAATTCTATAGGGAAGTCATAGAATAGGTACTGTACCGAGAGAGAATATAAAAACCCTCTGGGGCACTGAGCAAAACTGAAAGACACACAGAAATTAAAGTGATCTTTCATTTCTGGAACGAGAATGATTGCCAAGAAAAATTTTCAGGTCCCAATGGCAGACAAGAGTGAAAAAGCTCTGTATTTCAGCAGGCAGTGCAGCACTACAAAAGAACCATTGAGAATGGTCCCAGGCAACCTTCACACCAGCTCACATACAGTGATGATGAAAAAGGGAAATTTTGTCATTGTTACTTTCATAAATATTGCTATTTCTTCTTCTACTACCAAAACCCTCTATGCGTCTTTCAGCTTCTACCTCATCAATATCTTCAGGTGCAAAATAAGCAAGAATATTTACTCACAGGGGGACTCTCTGGACAGCAGTTGTAGTTGTTCAGTTCAAAAAAGGATGGGACACCTGGAAGATCTGAGGAATTACTATGGGACCAAGAGTCAGGCATCTAGATTGAGAGGGGTCTGTTCAAACATCATTTTCAAGTGTGTGTCTAGAAATTCCAAGCAGCATAAACCAGTCGGATTAAGTCAGACCTGAAGCTTAAAAGACCTGACAAGCCAGCAACTGCATCCTCTCCCAGCCATCTGATAAGCATCTGTGACAGCTGAAAATACTGAGAGGTCAGATGATGATGTCAAACTGAGCAATCTGGCTTCTAAAAAGGTAACGGAAAGGAACACATGGAAAGAAACACAAAGCTAGTGGTATGTTGGTGATGTTACACAGTGTTTCAGATCAGGAAAGACAGTATTAAAAAAATTACTTTCTAAACAAGAAAACCCTAACTGCACACAACTTAAAGTAGTTATTTTGGGCCCTCTGTTAATAAAAATGAACACACTACTGAACCGCAATTGGAGACTGCTTATAAAGAGAAATCATGAGTTCCCTTACTCAGTACAGGTAAAGAGGAAATGCTCCTAGCAGCCAAGGAGTGCGCAGAGTCATTTAGCATTCTTGGATCATTCACAGACAGGTAAGCAGCCATTTTATTACAAAAAATAATCACTGCTATGTCCCACACGATCCTTAGAAGCAGAAGAGTATTTTCTGGAAATCCACAGCACTGGTAAACCACATTACTACAGCAAATACAGTTCAAACAGTTGTACAAGGCTACAGAAAAAAGTGCAAAAAGAAGCTCATATGGTAATACAAGCAATGAAAAGAACAGGTTAAGAAAAATAAAAAAATCTTGCTGCAAACCAGAGTTTGCAGTTTCAATCCGGTTCATAAAGACAGAACAGCACATAACTAGATCAAAGTCTGAGCACTACTAGGATAAGATCTAACATAAACCAAGAATTAAGAGGTCTGACTAAAAAAACCTAAACAAACCAAGACTCCACACACCTTTTCTCCAGCTTTAAAGAGAATGATTTTCTCTCCAATGAACAAAGGAAGTAGATTTTATTTCTTTCAATTATTTTGTTCAAGACAAAGACAACAAATAATGCCTTATAAAAGTTATTTGGATTAATCTAAGTAAGACTGAGTGAAACAATTATTTCCCTTTGCTTACAACATAATACAATAGGATAATTACAACATTTATACTGTCCTGGAAAGAGATTCATAGCTTGGTGTGCCAAACAAACAAAAACAAAACCCAAGAGGCACAGATTAGCTTGTAACCAGGCAAAATTCAAATGAAAGGCAAATGCATGCGCCCACACACAACATAAGAGTGCCTCAGAAACTTACTGCAACTTTCATTTGTTCATTTTGACTTTAAAAAAAAAAAAAGTATTTCTTGATTAGAGCTCAATCACCACACCAAAGCAGCTACTTCTTGAATCAGAACAGACCTACAGCTATAATTACTACAAATTTAAGAAACACATGTACTTGCTTAGTCAAGAGTGAGCAAAAGACCACAAAACATACCTTGTACATTCAATTAATGTGACTTTTAGTCGACCTTCTGTCAACAGAAAATCCTGTATACAGAGGTCTCTATCTTCATATTCATCAGGTGGCAATACTTGAAACGGGAAAAATGGCTTGAACCTGAAAAATATAGAAGAGACTTATCTTAATTCAAATCACATAAACAATATCAACATACAGAAATAAAAAAAAGTAACAGGATTACAACAAATCTTTAATACTCCTAAAGAGAAATACTACCATTCCTACATATTCATTGGTCAAAAGGAACAAGTAGAAGCTACTAAAGGTGTTTGAATGCAGAAGACTGGAGAACATATAAACAAAGATTGCTTCACTGGAATAGATTATTTGAGTTATATTTACTAGTGCAGATAATTTTGCGAAAATGGGAAGCTGATGAAACGACAGAATATGTTATGATTACAAACATGATTTTTACAAATGTGATTTAACACAAGTCCTTTTGCAATAAATATCTTACCAGGTCTTTATTTTAAGTTTTAAGTTCATCTGCACAAAACATTACAGCATTGAAAGGTGAAAATATACCATGACCCTAAAGCTTAAGTTTTTATGACACTGCTGTACTTAGAGGACTGGTGCACCCTAATAAACAGTACACTTTAGTTACACAGATTGATACTTCTCTCATTTTGTGAAAAACATTCAGTTGCTCTTTTCAGCCAGTCTTCTTGAATTAAAATAAAGATACATGTATTCTAAACATTTGCCCTTGAGTTTTATTTCCCTCATCACAGCATGCGATTCACAGGAAAAGCAGTTCATGTTCAAGATATTAAGTGTTTTACATACATTATCTCACCACAAAAGTCTATCTCTTTGATTAGAATATGACAAGTTATAAATACTGATTTCATTTTTAAGTCATAGTGCTTCAGTGTCGGACGCAGCCACTATCTGAGGGAAGGAAGGAGGGGGAAAGGCTGCACAGCTGCAGCCCCATCACATGGCAGACACACATATGCAATCCTAACAGCAAGGGCCACAACCCTGCAAATACAAAGATATAATGGAATCTGCACTAGCATTTATATAAAGTATTTGAAAAAGCACTTGCAGGGTATTCCTTCTTTCTGTTTTTATTTACTGCTCCCATTTCCTAGGACTGCCCCATGCCTTGCTTTCCATCCCCTCTCACTGACATGGCCTCCCAGTGATTATTTCTGTTGAGAAGACTTAAAAATAACAGGACAGGAGCACCACTGCCTACAGGATGTATCTGCCATTTCATGAGAAAGAAGTCTTTCATAAGCACTTGTTTGCTCAACCATCGGAGGCATCTGCTTGTCACATTCAGAGATCACAATATGTTCAGGAAACAGTCACATGGATCTGAACTGAAGAGTTTCAGAAATTCAAATAAATAATTAAACGCGCTTTAACCGTCGGCACACTTTTCAGGAGGGACCCCAGCGCTCTGATTCGAGACACTGCGTTTCGAGCAGTGTTCGCCTTTCTCTGCGAGCCTTGAGAAAGACACTTCTTTTGTTCTCCCTGTGAATAAATAGAACTCAACACTCCAGCTATTTTCCTGAAATTCAATTCAACTTCTAACTTTTATTTTGTTCTAAGTTTCTCCCTCATTAACTCCTTCAGGAAGAAAACTGTTTTGAAATCAGACAAGTCAAAATAATCCATTTAAAAAAAAATAAACCGAATAAAGTATTTATGCATGAAAAATATGAAGCAATTAAATCACACTGGCCATGGTTTAGGCTTACAAGTATACCATAAACAACCAACCCAAAATATTCCTTGTGTGTATACCATCTGGTTTGATATTTTACTCATAATCTTCCTTTATAGTTCTGGAAGTATTAAAGGAATAGTAAGAATCACAAGAGCAGGGAAAATACCACCAAGACAACCCCGCTATTTTCACTCTACAAACTCCGAAGACTTACTGCCACTTCAGGGCCTGGCCACCTCCCTGCTCAGACCCACCCTGAGCCATCACAGCACACACCACCCCACACATTTCTCACTTTAAGCACAAGCAAGGGTACCCTGTTCCTTTTAGAAATTATTTTTACCCCTTCAAAATACAGATTTAGCTCAGATTTTGTCAGGCAAAAAAGGAAGAGTTAGGCAACCACACTGGGAAATAATGCCAAGTTTTGAGTGAATAAATACATGTAGGGGTTCTTTTTCCCCAGCACAAATAAACAACTTTTCAATTAGTATCAGCAATTGCCCATATACCTTCTCCCAAAATCTACTAAAAAAATAGTTTTCCATGGGAACCTCAAACGAATGACCACCACCAGGAGCCTCAGTGAGCTACTGAAACAAGATTTCTGGGAGGGAGGAACAGACAAAGAAAGAGGATCCAATAGGTTACCATCACTTCTCTGAATTTCTGCAAATGCCAGGCTTAAAAGTGTTGGTATTTATAAGGTCTTTCCCTTACATATACACACCATAAACCAGCCTGCAGGCTATTTACAAGAACATAAACCTGGACAAAGCTATTTTCAGTACCAAAAATAAGCCAGAACAGAACAAAAGAGCAAAATAACAGACTAAAATATTCCAGTAAGGATGCAGACATATCTACCTACTTACTCAAACCAAAAATGTTACCTCTCAAGTAACTTCAGAACGAAGTGTTAAGTACAGCACACACTGCAATCTTTTGCTGCAGCACGGAATGATGAGATAATCTTCAGAACAAGCCATTTTTTTGATGGATTAAGACATTATGTTTACTGTAATTTTGATTTCTATTTTCAAAATACTTTTAATTAAGACAACAATGAATTAAAAAGGAAAAAATTCTAAAATACCAATGCAGTTATATACAATAATATGCAAAACACTTAACACTGTATGCTGGACTTTGTGCAGCACTAGTTAAGTTTTCTACAAATACGGGATTAAAAAGCAGTCTCAACAACATTTTTAATTTACAACAAGCACTTATGCTCACATTATTACCACTGAAACGATCTGCAAAATCCTTAGCAGAAAGCCCTAACACAGTACCTATTTCCATTGGCATTAGCAACATACAAATAGCTAAATATCCCACATTAAATGCATTTTTAACGTTTAAGTGCTGCTCTGAAGCCTTCCAATTTTATAACATAGCACTTTTCTATTTAAGGTAATTTACTGAGAGTTTGTACATTTCCAAAATTAAACATTGGAAAAAAATTACTATTTCAAGTAGATTTCAGTTATGTATTAGTTAAGTGAACTGTTGACAGACTATTTAAGTAGAAGGTAACCCAAATTTATTTGGAAAGACTTTCCTACTGGGAACTGGTGAATGAATACAGACCCAGACAGCGACAGTCTGTAACACGGCAAGATTCCATTCCCTTGTGTTGTAAAACCATACATGGGCAACCTGCAATCCATGCACGCAACCAAGTCACACATCACAGGTTCTCCCACCTTTTTCAGGGAAAGTCTATGAGCTACCCTACCTTTTAAAAACACAATCGCCAGTAATGAAGGGCACTCTGAGGAGTGCCATCACTGCTGCTTCTCTGTTCGGTCTAGCAAGAGCACAGCAGAACAACAATGGGTGTTCTCCCCTCTGCAGAGAAGCCAGATCCCCACATCTGTAACCATCCTTCTAACTCTCCTACTTGAAAACAGTCACAGCACTACACAAAATGAATTGTAAAGTTTGTTTCATAAAACATTTACAGTAGGGACAACAAAACACACTTAATATGAAAGCAAAGCTGTATTTCATTGTATTAAAGTACCAACAGTAGGCTTTTAGCTAATAGTGCCAATAACACAATTCAGTGAAAAAGACAAGAGATACAAACTCTATTCCAAAGCCCTGCAGACTATGGTACCTTTGGTGATTCAGTATCTTCCTGTCCCAAGCTTTCCTATGTAAAGGAGAGATAAGTTTCCTATCATCCTGGGTTTATCATAATATAGAACTTATTTTATTAAATACATTGTGTAAATAACCTTGCTGTAATTTCTATAATAGCTTTAAGAGTGTATTTTGCTACCCTCAAATATTTAGTCCATCTGTAAAGAGCAGAAGTCCACCAATAAATGCCTTAGAGAAATTCATCACATTGAATAGAGGCTTACTGGTAGGCTACATAATCTTTTTTCTTTTAGTCAAAAAGTCTATAAAGAAACCTGACAGCAAACTAAATGCCACAGTTAGTCTCAGCTGGTCTCTGCCCTCATCACAGCAGCCATCCCAGGATCTGGTCAGTTCTGGTAGGTTGCTCTTGTGAATTCAAGGCTCTCACTCTGCAAACTCTGAACAAGCAAAAAAAGTGGTTGCTATTTGGCTGTCTGCATCTTTAAACACTCATCTAGTATTCTCAGCTCCCTTTCTTAACTTTAACCAGTAGCCAAAAAAGTTAGTTACATATAATTGGTGGACCTCCGTCAGTGGAGAACAAGCCCATAACAAATGGTCTGCAATCGGCCCATTCACAGCTGCAGCCCAAGAAAAAGATTTTAAGCCATGACAATGGTGTGGGGAAATCTAGGAGTTGCTCCTGAAAGTACAACAGTAGAGAAAGTGTTACCAAAAGGTAGTTACAAGAAATATAGTACCTTTGTAAACACTGCTGAGCTGTCACCAGGGTCTCCAAGGCAGATTTTCATTGCATCTATATTAGACTGCTTTCAAGTGGGGTCTAATGCTGCCATCTCCTTATTCAGCAAGGTCAAAAGGCAAAATTCATGCTCATGTCACAAATCCTTGATCTACAACACAGGATTACACCAACGCAATCCATATAGAAAAAAACGCCTTATGCCCCTGCCCCAAAACCCTGCCTGGATATGGGATGCTACTAAAAAAAAAAGTCTTTAAAAGTGCCTTATATTAGATGCTTATAGTGCCTTTTTGGTTTTAAATTATCAGTCTCCCTCCACAAATTTATCATCTTATTTTTCCAGAAGTCTAAAATTCAAATAGCACACTATTAAGAAAGTGTTAGTTAAAAACAAGCATTTTAACTTAATAATATGACTATGAAGAGGAATATCCATCAATCAAACTTCATGTGAAATTTTAGCAAGTGGAAAAAGCTTATAAAACCAATATTTTTAAAAAAGCTGTCGAGTAGCAACAAATAGCACAAGACACAAACAGCAAAAAAAAGTCATTTCGCATGAGGAATTAGGCCAGATGATTATACTGAAAGATAATTAAGATAAAGTTACTCAATTAATATACAGAATTAAGGTTATACTAAAGTAGCACAATACTGAGCTCTTCCACATACAAAGCACAGCAAAAGTGTTTCCAGACACCGCACACAGTCAGTATGTCTCCTACATATGAAAAACTTCTACACTTCATTCATGTCATATTTCACAGAGTCACTTCAGTGCCTCATTTGCTCTCATCTCATCACCACCTCACTCAAAGTCTAGATCAAAATTGCATCTGAAAAAAAAAAAATCAAGTTTGTTCCCCTCGTTGGTGTTTTCAGCCCCTGAATAACACTATTCTTCCTTCCAGTTGTCAGTTCGGGAGTGGGGGGGGAATTCACCTACCTGGAACAAGACTGTAACATTCACCTACCTGGAACAAGACTATAACTCAGTGGTTTACTTTTAGAAATGCCTGACCTATATTTGCATTAATTCGTATTCACTATTCTGTGATGATTGTTTTGTGGTCCTTAAGTCAGCTTTTAACAGAGAAGAGGACAGGAGTCTTTTATACCTTAGTTTAATTAACCTATTACCTAAATTAACTGCTCCCACCAGTACCTACTTAACTACAATAATTTTACTTGCATGAGGAAATCTATTAAGAACTAGGAAAAAAAAATATTAATTTATCTGACCAAAGATAACCAAGCACTTATGTGTTTTGTTCATTGCATTCGTTAAGAATATCCAGAATCACAGTAAAAAAAAATAAGTGTAATTGTTAAGACCTAAACACACAGGAACAAACTTCAGAAGCTCTCAGTACTCCATTTCCTAATTGGAGAAGCAGAAAGACTTACAGCTTCATTTGTAAATGCAGGAGGCAGCTAGGATTTTGTAGAGCTTTAGCTAAGAAATGAGAATACTTTTATAGAATAAATTCTGGGAAAAGTTTTAAATTATTCTGTGGTTTTATAAAGGAAGTTTGATATCTAAAACAGTGGTCTAAAAATTACTGGGTATCTGTTTAAGACCACATTAATCACTTGTATTATACGCATTCCAGCACTACTCTACTGCCATAAAATAAGATTAAACACCATCAGGTTTATGAATTTTTTTTATTGAGTTACATTAACTGAATATTTAAATCTTAATAAACAAGGCAAAAAGAGACCTTAAATCTCAGAAGAGGCCACCAGCTAAAAACGCAAGTATCTTTAGCATAAGGCTACTTTGTATACGTTGCAAGTCTTAGAATTTTGTTTACCTCTCTACATAAAAATTAAATCAAAATCTAAAGTCAAACTGTGTTTAGTAAAGCATCAATTTACTTTTGTAAATGCTACTGAATTTGAAGATTCTAGTATCTAAAATATTTTTGAAACTGCTGAATTTATTTTCAGTTTTGGGAGTACTCAAAAGCTTTGACTAACTACAGAACAGAACTCAATCATTTTTAGATTGCCTTTTTTATCTGATCCACAGAAATATAAGTCATGCGCTTGTGAAGTGTATAAATTTCAAAAAATGATTGACACCAGGTATTTTAAGTCATTAAAAAATCCTGTATTCTTACACTGTGTGTAATTTAAGATGTTTACTTCTACAAAAATCCCAAAATATTACAACCCACTCCTAGAAAGGCATGATCACATTAATAAGATCTTAAAAGTACTTATCAGCTTACATTTAAGCTTGTTAGGGTTAGGTATTATAAGCAAACAGCTTATACCATTCTTCACATTGAAGATATAAAAATGGAATTCATCCTTATTTTGAAAAAAATTAATAGTACTTCAAAAAAAAAAAAGTACTTCAAAAAGAAAAGTACCACCACTGCAGATTTTGCAAAAGTAATTCTCCAGCTTCCACTGATTTCACAAGGAACAAAGCTGCAGAAGTGTGTCAATATTCATATTCAGGGGACTTTAGTAATTCAAACTATGCTCTTATTCAGTATAGAAATCTATAGAAAAAACCCACACCCATGAAAATCTGGCTTACAAACAACCTGAAAAACATTGCAATAAGAGAGTAGGTTTATTTTCTAGGAAATTTTATGGAAAACTGCAAATCAGTTCTAGCACTCCACCCACTGTGTTACAGGATATTCTGAAACAGCCATGTGGGAAGCTCATACACAAATTCTCAATATATGAACAGTCACTTTTTAGATCAAAACCTCAAAAAAAAAGGCAAGGATTTTATTAATTGGTTTTTTTCTTCAAAGATGTTTCATACATTTCCAGATTCTTAAACTACAGTCGTCTTTCTTCCAGTGATATCAGTACCTCTGAGGTATAATCTCAAATCAGACACTCAAGACAAACACTTTTAAAATTTTAAGACCCATTCTACAAGAACAAATAAAAGAACAAGTGTAAATAGTCAAGTAGCTCCTTCCAAAAAGACAGCAGGTTTTTTTTTCCCTGCTTATATGACAGAAGCCATTGTAAATAAGGCAAAGAGTCTTAAAGATTTGCCATTGCTGTCTGCATTGAAATAGCCATGGGTAAAAAAGAAATCTTGAATCAGGCTTATCAAAACTACTTTCTTATCAGCACAAACAAGATCAATTTGACCATGCTCGGACTTTTTTTGCATTTCAAGAATACTAGTTTTCCAAATTCTAAATTCCATAAATACTGAAATAGCTTAGTTAACTCAATGCAGTCAATGCCTGTTTGATCTCCGAGTTTTCATGTGGTTGGGGTTTTTTTTTAAATTATATGTGACCTAGCTGAAGCCAACTGTTGGTTCAAATTAAGAGAAAGAGATCAAAATCCTGCTATATTTCAGTCTCAGACAGGACTAAGACAAAATTTCCCTGTCTAACCAGAAAGCCCGAATCATTGTGGCTCTGCTCCAAATGGGACAGAAGATGCAGAATATGCTCTTGTTTACATAGAGCTGGAAGAGAGGCAGGTGTGGTTCAGCAACCAGCTTTTAGGTATCCGAGTAGAACAGCAGCAGGAAAAAAAACAAACCACCAAGAAACCAAACAAATAAACCCAAGCCACCCCAAAACTCTACCTTTAGCCAGCTGGATTAGAGATTGGTTCCAGTAACCGAAGCTACCAAAATGCTAGCTTTTTCTAACTTCAGCAATATATTCTCCCAAACTTAGGTCTCAAGTCTCTCTAGAAACATCATCTCTCTGCAATCCTGGTCAAAAGAAAACAATGTTGATGTTCTAATAGAAGTCTAAGCTCTGTACATGACTCATTGAGCTCAAGAGTTTTAATCCTCTGCTCTTAACGCTAGCCTATGTCCATATGAAAACTAATGACATCCTCGTAGACCGCTTAGACAGAAAATGACTGTCTCACTGCTGAAAACAGTCTGACAGCTGTAAACCAAAAGTGAAAAAAATATTTGATCTGTTCTGAACTCTAGACATGATAGCTTTCCAAGGTTTATCCTCACTCCTCCAGTTAGGTTTAAAAATTCTTGAACTACAGAAGCTTCTCCTCAATCTACGTTTATCTAGTCACTTCTGACAAGACAGAAGATGGTCCAATTCACACCCTTAAAGTCTTCCAAAGTGGTGGAGATAGTCTAGCTCAGGATTAGCAATACCATTTTCAAAGCTGAGATGACTGACAGTTCACCTTAAAATTGTAAACAGCAGTAATTAAGGATCTGTTTTACAGACAGCTCAGCTATTCAGACTGCAATGGTGGGGAGGGCCCTGATGGGGACCAGGGGACACACCATGGCACATACTTGCCAACTGTCCCCCAAGCAAAGGTGTCACCATTTGTGAGTCACAGCATTTTATTAATGGGCCCGTACTGTAAACAAACAGGATCAAATCACGCAGAAGCTCAGTCTGGACATGACCTATGGCACCACTGCTGACAATCAAATACAGGAGGGGCTTGCAAGATTAATTAACAGGAAGGATTCCTGCACTTTGCAAATCCTGCATCACTGATGGCAAGTTACAGTTGGGACTTGTGATTACATTTGAGAGAAGCAGCTGCTCAAATTACTATAATCTTCTCCCACCATCCCCATAATGAATTTGGATATTTTCTCTAATTTGCCCTTCTTTCAGAGGAACAAGAAAAAAAAGAAAAAATCTGAGTTTTTATAGTATTGTTTTAAAACAATACCACTGACTAACATTGCTGTTCCCACCCCACCTCCCCTTGTAATCCACTGGGGTCTTTGCTTGGCAACATTAGAATTTGTTTTGTTCATTCTACCATATTGCATTAAATTTTGTTAGCAAGTATGCAGTATGCAGAGTTAATCTTAAAAAAAAATACAAACTGTTGAAGTTTTCAGAATTACATTGCATCATTTCCACTGTTTAATTACTTAGGAATTATTCACCAAGCTAGATCATTCACAGCAGTGATTCAAACACCACCATGAAGCCTTCTGCCATGTCACTGCAAGACTATGATCTTCAATTTCTACTCTTCCTATTTTAGCTCAGGCAAACAGGAATAATGGTTTAAGTCATTTACTACACAACTGACATTCACGTGAAGTCCATTTTAGTTCTTACTACACAATGGCTTACATTTAAAATACTATATAAAAAGTATATTTGACAGGATATTTTTCAAAGGTTTTAGCATCATTTAAAGCATTTTACATATGGGGTATCAGTTATTGTAATTATTATCATCTTCATCTCAGTGACACTGGCAAACAACACAATCTTGTACGTAATGCCATTACAAAAGCAGATTGTAATATTTGTACACATTTCCTTCTGAATGGGCATTTTTCAGAACTATGTTGCCATTAAAACGGATACAAGAAAATATACTGAAGCTGAGCGTTAAGACTAAGTTAAGAAAGTCAGGAACAAAGTATAAGTGTTATGATTTCTATTAAACATCCACACATAATTTTGAAATATTGGACAGAAATTAAGAAATAATTTTGTAAATTTACATCTTGAATTGTCCCTGTAAGTTTTACAGTTAAAGCAACACAAAGTTGCTAAAAAAAGTATTCCCAAATGATTATCCTGATTTAATTTTATGCTAGTCATATCTGGCAATTAATTACTGTCTTTGAGTATGTGTAACAGTCTGATTAACTCTATCATCAGGTGATCTCTGTAATACACTCTGTATTGCAGACAGATTTTTATGACATCTACCAAGTATTCAAAAATGTGAAAACTGTATTGCTGTAGTAAATCCCTGTATTTTCCATTGCACCAAACAGCTTTAATGGAGGGGGCTGGGTGCACTGCTCCTCACAGACTGTTCTGCAGAACTATAGCGTAGCTGCAAGCTGAACAGGGGAATGAACAAGTTATAAAGGTATGTTGTTCCCATGTAGTTTTAAGGCTAAAAGGAATTACAACAGCTAGTGAGAAAAAAATAACAAAGCAGCTCTCCAGAGCCCAACCCAGAGTTGAAAACAATTTCTGCCCTTCTCTCATCTCACAAAAAACAAGGTTTTTCCTCTCTTTCTTCTCTGCTACACCTAGCCTCTCGTTGGCAGTTTTCATAGCTATATACGGTCACAGACAGTTCTAAAATGCTGCCAGGCTCCAGCTGGGTCCTGCAGTAAACAGAGATGCACTCTCAAATCCTGAGAGGGCTTATTAACCCCGGCAGGGCTCTGCAAGAGTAAGAGTCCTTCCAGAAGGAAGAGTGCTTAGGGAAGCAGATGCACCCAAAGGGCTTTGCACAGATGTGATGCAGAAGTCTGGGTTTAGCAGCTTAACACAGCATATACCCAACTTGCAGCGTAGAGCAATTTAGGAGCACCACATCCACAACACTGCATACACAACCATTTCACTGTTGGTTGGGCACTTTTAACTGTATTGTAGAAACGTTCTTCGCAACACAAATCTATCTGTCAACTGAAGTCTTCATTGCAGATTTTTTTCACTACTTTACTAGATATGCTGGCTGGGATCACTGAACATCTTGAAGGTCTGAATTCTAGCCTAGATTCGATTGGCTTGTGAAACAACTTCAATTTGTTAAACAGTGAAGGGAAATAACAATAGGAAAAGCTTCCAAAACTTGTGTGGATCTTACTCGTGTCTCTCAACTGAGATGAACACCATTCCAGCAGTAAATTCTTTAGTTTAACCAGAAAAATCAGTGACTGCAGCAGAAACTCAAAGAAATTATTCATAAGTTGTGTTCAGCTTAGTATGTCACTATTAACCTGACAAACGTTTATAAAATGACTCCCAAATCCCCTTCACACAAACTGGCATCCACACTCATTTCCAAAATGAGAATTTATCCACTGTTATGAACAAGCCCTGTTCAACCCTCGAACATCAAAACACTTTCACTAGAGCATTTTTTCTTAATTATATAAAATATTGATATTCATGTATCACACAGAATGGAACCTGCTTGAAAAGCTAATTGTTCCCAGCTAACATTTATAATATTGGATCATTGCTTTCTTCTGGACAAAAGCACAGTTTGAGATCATCAGGCAAAGGTTTTTGTAGTTCCGCAATTAATGGATTTTAGCAGACTGGGGTGGCACAAATTATCTATTAAATTAACAAACCACATAGGTATGTAACATTCTCTCTGTACTCATTTTAGACAATAAAGCTTATTAATCCTAGAAGTTTTAAATTTAAAAGTCCTTTAGTATTCTCTGAAGAACAACAATAACAAGAATAACCAAATGTTGAAATAGTTTTAAATCAAACAAGTGTGAACATGAACTGTAAACAGGAGCATATCTAGGAATGCAGAATATGCAGTTTCCCATGGAAACCCAGTAACATGAAAGGACTAGCTCCAATAGTGAGATTGGCAGCCTGAGACTAAGCTTCACCGTCACTGGAGCACCACACTGTTCCACCACACTGATTACTAAAACCTACTGTCCTTACCCAGGCTGCTTATTTAAGAGCCTTCTGTTCAAGTATCATTTGCTAATAAAAAGATTAACTATTTCATATGCTTAATATATATAAAATAGGTTCTACAAGAGACTCTCACATTTTGACATCAAATGAGCTGTATTAGCTACCCATTTTTGGAGGTATAAATTCTGTGCCTCTGTTCCTTGAAGTAATCTCCTTTAAGGAAAATCCAGTGTTCTGTTTTGTGTGACAGGTAGGGAACATTCATCACACTATCTATCCACAGAAACTAAAAATCATAATACAGCCTGTAGAAGGTGATTCAGAATAGCCCAACTCTAGTGCTTGAACACACCTACCTGCTCCAACAGACGGGCTCAGAGCGAAGCTCAGACATTTGTTAGATGCCTATGGTTCGGTAATGTGATTAACTCCTATATGCCCTATACTTTGAAATAAGTTACCTTTCAAAAAATAAAAATTACTACTGCTTATTTCATATTTTATTTAGAAGAATTGAAAGCTATACAAATCATAACAACTGAATAATAAGAAAAGTATTTGTTCTCACTGAGCAGCAAGATCAGCTTAAATGTTCAAGATCAGAGTTCAGATGAACAGAAATGCAAAGTCTCAATGCTGGTGCATGCAAAATGCCATGAAGTACCAAATAAATCTTACCAGATTTTTCAGAGCCTTCATTCACTATCCACATGAAAAGTTCACTGCAGGACTAAGATCAAGTAATTTTTAAACACAAAACAGCAAAGGTGTTAAATGAGGTAATGTTCTTGTCATTATTATTGCACAAAGAACCTTTTATATGCTGTTTCAAGTAAGAGAAGTTGAAGGAGGTTTTATTTGCCTGTCAGACCAATTAACCTCAATGCTATCTGCAGCAAATGCAAACAGTAATCACCAAAACTTGTTCTTTTATGTCTTCATGCATCTCTCCCTCAACTGAGAATTTTTTTTTTTGTCCCCTACTATACCTCTGGTCTCCCAGTTTCTTCACTAATCCTTCTCAAGTCAGTGCTGTATTAGTTCCTCACCCTTGCAGGTAAGAAACGAAAATGCAACATTTGTTGAGTAGTCAGAGGAACAGGCTCACTCTTAACCTGAAAAGAATGCCACCTGTATACTGGGAAGTGTCCAATGTGTGGCTGGTCATTCATTAAATCTGACTTTATAATGAACAAGTTTCAAACTGGCATTCTTTCAGAATTAGATCTTTCCAGTGTGAAAGCCTGTGAAGTGCTCGAGCTGGGGAAGAAGACTAAAAGGTTTCAAAACCCCTAGAACCAATAGATTTTGAACTTGGTATCTACATAAGGAGATTTACATACACACTTTGTACCGCACACTTTCATTTAATCTGAAGAAACATATACTTTGTGACCCTCCAGAAACAATGTATGTCTGAGATAGACCACTCCCAAAATAAAGACGGTAAAAAGCTCTGCACTACAAAAAGCTTCCTTCTACACATGTAGCACCCTCAAAGAAATTAAAATATTTCAAGTTCCAGGTTTTGGTTTTGTTTGCTGTGTGTCAGGTTGCCTACAGATCTATTTATCTAACTCCTATATGAATAAGAAAAACTACTTGTCCATGCACTGCAAAAATAATCTTCCAAGCATGGAACTACTGTCTACAGACAGATCTACTGATTCCAATTATCACCGCTTTGCCATTAGCAGAACAGGTCTTTGTGCCGGCATCATTCAGAGCATTACCTCTCTGGAACAGTCTGAAAGCCCGTAAGTATCACAGTGCTGCTTTAACATCAATTTTTGCAGAGCAGAAAAGGACTCAAATCCTGTATACAAGAAGATTTTTGCACCTAGAATAGGCATGGCATTAAAAAAAGAAAAAAAGCCTCCTCTTTTCCTTTCAACAGCAACAGGAATGAGAACTTGCAACAGGAGTGCCTTACAGATTTAACTAGTAAGAGAGGTGCATATCACAACTACAGTAGAAATCCGCTCAGGAAAAGAATCTCCATTTCCAGAAGCTGTAGAGAAAATAGGTATCACTACTAGCTGCTGATTTCTGAAGTTAGACATGCTCACAATCCCAATTGCTACGATTATTTCTGGCATTTCTGAGTATAACCTCATCATATGAATAATATATACTTTTAAAATTCTATACTTTTTCCAATACCTCTATTACCATATTATGAAGTCATATCTATTATAGGACACACTTCAAATCAATAGCTACTTACATTAAATCTCAGCTTAAGTTTTGCCAAAAATAAACTGCTGTGTAACTCTTAATTTACCATTATAGAATGCAATTTGAAATAGGTTTGTCTAATGGTTCTTCCCAGTGAAATTCAATACAGCCCCAGCTTCCAGCTGGGGCTATAAAAATAAAACTATTTAACCTAACTAACTATAATGCAAATTATTAGTTCCAAGGATAATTCATGTTGGAAGGGACCTCAGGAGATCATCTAAATACCTGATACAGCAGTGTTAGAAGTAATCCTTTGCAAGATTACTTCTAATGAAAAGAAAGTTATTCCACTCTGTGGTAGCATGCATTAAAATAAAGCAAAGTACAGTTTCTCAAACAGGCTAGTATCAATACAAAACACTAACTTTTTTTTAATGTAACAAACTGAGAAACCAAGTGTTCTTAAAACACACAGAACTCCCTCACTGATTAGGCAATACCTAATCTGCTTTGAATCTAAATGGATGAACTTGCAAGACCTTAAATTTAGAAAAAAAAAAAAACCAGCAGCTGTCAGATTTTTTTTTGCATCATTGATTAAGAAATACCAGGAAATTAAATTCTGGTGGGAGACTAGACTGCAAGTACTTCCTTCTCATCCTTTACATACACACAAAGGGCTTTGTATCTTCATTACGGCAAAGTGTATTTTTGTTGTCTAGAAAGAGCCCAAAAACCAAAGCTCTCTAAAACATACGCAAAGCAAGATCAGAACCTGTTCAAAACAACAATAGTACAGCTGATTGTTAAGAATAGGCTAGAAAATACAGCATAATTAGTGTACCTATATACGTGACGTGATGGGGGGAGAATATCAAGGTTGCCACCAATAAGCAGCTTAATAATAGGTTAATGAGCAAGGTACAGCTCATTAGAGAACTAACAGAGGTGGACCTGTGATACCTGTAACAAGTAAGCTAGGAGACAGACACCTGAAATAGTCCTTACTACGTATCTCTAAATACTAAACACGCTATAGCAATGCTAGCAATGCCACAGCAATGCTACGGCAGCTTAGTGTTAACCGCTTTATTCTACTATTAAAAGGACACAATACAGAAAGTTAAAACCAACATGAACAATGTCTATGGTACTACTTTTAAAAAACTGTTTTAGTGTATACAATGAAAAACCAAAGGTTGGATTCAGGCTGCTAGATGAATTCCACTTTGTGCTGCTAATTGGAATCTACCATCCTGCTCTAGTAAAAGAAACCTACATGAAAAATCCAGCACCAAGTCAAGCTATGCTGATGGGCAAGACCAACTAAATATGGTTCCTGAGAGTGCCAGCATCAGAGATTTCAGGACAGTGAGACACAGCTGGTGGGTCAGTGGCCACCCTGCAGGACACCAATAGTTGTCATCACAAACCACCAACAGGGAAGTCAAGGCTTTCCACGCTCATTCTCAAGCTCCACCCACTGGTCAGCTTGTCTTAGAACTAAAAAAAAGTATAATTTAAACAGTTAATTCAAGTCAAAACAGAGTTATGGATTATGTAGAGCCAAATAAATGATACCTACAACTTGTCATTACCTTACTGATGTTAGGGCTAGTTATAAAAAAAAGATCTTGACTCACAGTTATCTAGTTTCTCAAGAGTGCACCAGAACTCATGTATATTGGAGAAGACAAAAAAAACCCTGTCATTTTACATCTTCCCCACATCTGAACAAGAAACTTCTGACAGACCACAATGCTTTCAGAAAACCTGTTTGCATTTCTATTACAAAGCAGCAACAAAAACATTAAGATTAAAGTTAGCTATAAAACAGTAGCAACTCTCGCTACTACCAATTGAATTGCACAAATCCTTTATCAATGATGACTAAAAAAAGAAAAGAAAAAAGAAAAGCCTACCACTGAATTTTACCAGCAGCCTTGCTTCCAGAGATTTAACCAAATTCTACATGAGATAGCAATTGCCATTCAATCGCAGAGCAGCTTCAAAATAGGGTGTTTTGCCAGACACAAACACATTTCCTAAAGCACCAAAGAAAAGTGATTACACACTATCAGAATAAAAACACAAATTACTACTTATTTGTTTAGACAAAGTGCATCCCTCCTTTTACAATTAGTAGACAATTGCTTTTATGGAGAAAATTGTACATAAAGCGCTAGGCAAACTTTAAAATGCACTTACTAGACTATGTTGCCTCCCCTCATAGACACTTAAGAGTGCATCAGGAATGCAAGATGCTGCCTTCTACTTCCAAGCTACAGTTATGCACATGGCACAAAGTCACTCCTAGCAATGGATGATACAAAAGAAGATGATCTTACTAATCACTGCTTTGCTGCATGAAATTTTGTACCTAACTGGAAAGGATACAAAAGTATGTGTGTAATAATTTGGCTGCAGCAACAGACAATACACACGTGAAGACACAACACTTATTTTAATACAGTATTTTACAATTAGATAACGGGGCGGGGGGGTGCGCTTTACACAAACTTAGTTATAGGACGTTCAAAATCAACTACTGGCAGAAGTTCTCTTCTTAGGCCATTCACTACCAAGTAAGAACCTCTAGAAGTCACCCAATACAAAAGGCAAAGAAAATGGCATATTTTAATTTTTAATGCTACTTAGCATCTTGAAAGAAGATAAAACTCCTTTGTGGACTTCAATCTGGAAGCTAGCAGGGTAACAAAGCACCCCTTTAACCAGCTGAAGAGAGAAATTCCCACACTCCAAGTGCTTTTGTTTACAAGGTTGTAATTACTGCTATTCAAAGATTTATTTATAAAGTTACTTGAGCAAGAGTAGGGAGACATCAAAAAGGTTTTGAACTACATATGGAAGCAAACATTGACTATGTACTTAAACAAAAGGCACATAGGCCATAGGAAAAAAAATGGGGAGAGGATAAGCACATTCCCTGTAGATGATAAATTGTTCAGCTTTAAGTAAGGTAACAGGTTATTAAAGAGAGTTGTGAAACTCTCCTGACTTCTTCCTATACATTCTTTGCTAAGGAATATATTAACATACCATAATCCCAAGCCAACGTACTCTTACAATTTTTATTAAAATTACCAAATCTCGTATCTTATCAGCAGGGGGCCTGATTTTCCAAATCAGTTCTCCATACCACTTAAACCAAAATGCCTCAATTCTCAACTATACCACCACATAAGAGTGTATCGCTGCTACTTGGCTGTTACCAAGTTTTGCTGTCTAGGGATCTACCTTCATAAACTCATCTGAGATGTGCTGGTGGAGAATACGTGTTTGCAGCCTGTGTGCCACAAAACCTTGGGCAACTGTGGACAGCTAAAGGTTCACCGACAGCTAAAGGTTCCCATGCAGGGGTCCGTGTTCCCACTTGAAGCTTTAAAGGCAAAGTTCTAGGCAGTTAGGACACCAACAACCCAATCTTCCTTCCTTAAGATAATTTCATTAATTCACATTAAGCTTAGTGTCCTCCCTTCACAACACAGTGGGTCAGAATGACATGTTCAGAACATGGCATAAAATTTAAAGGTAAAAAGCACCATACACAGGGTTGGACACTGTTTCACTGAACATTTGCCACCCTGTGTTACCAACCTAGTATCGAGTGTGAAAAACAGCTAAGATACTGTATTTCCCTCTCGAGCACTCATAAATTCCTAATTCCTTGTAACTTAAAGAGAGCATTTTAAAAATAACAGTTCATTCTTCTTAGTTCTATAATAATTTATGCTTCCTGTACTATTCTCAGTGTCAGTTCCTCACACTTCTACTCATTTCTGTCTGTGCTCTGCTTCTTTCCTTATTTTCCCCGCCAGTCCCTTCAACTTGTCAGTGGCTCACACGTGCCTCATCCATTCTTTCTGGTGCATAAAGTGTGAGAAATATCTGGAAAATTCATTACCTCTAACTAAATGATAAGAGCGCCCTACTGCCCAGGTGCATCTCCCAGGGGAAAAAATGAAGATGTCTGTCTTTCTCTGCTGAAGGGGAGGAGCACATCATCACTGGTTCCACAGGCACCCTAAAAACTTGTCTAGAGAGCGTAAAGATCATTTGCTCTACTTGCTCTTTTTAGCTATGCCAAGAGCACTCACTCTGCACGACTGTGCTATCCCAGCCTCTCCTTCGGGCTCTTCTCCACAGTTAACGGGCTGCAGTCTCCTTCCAACACAGTAAAAGAATGGAAGCAAACTTGCCCTTAACAGCTTCACTGCTGCCCAGGGCCTTCTGGAGAGCAATTTAGTACCTCAAAATTTGAAAGGGCCACCACATTACTTGAATAAACTACTTACTGCCCTTTTAGGACTTTCTAAATCTTGGATATTTTACACATCCATTTTCATGAGAACTCTTATAAATTCAATTGCAGAAGAACCAGCTGAAAAGGCTTTAAAAATTACATCACTGCAAAGCTAATTACACTTCAAAATTCAAATAGGCATTTTCAGTTACTCATCTCCAAGGAATTTCAGAGAAAAGGCTTATTGCAGAAGAATGTGGTAAACAAAACAAAAATCCTTACTTAACACATAATTTAACTACAAAGAATAAACAAAAGAGAAATGAAACATGGTATCCCAAGAATGGTAAGACACATGGCAGAAAGGGAACATGGTACCTGAACAGTGGTAAGATATTCACTATCTTTTAATCAGAAATGAGGGTGGAATCAAAGTAAAGATGCCACTTGCCACTTCCGCTACAGAAATATCACTGAACATTTCATTATATTCAATATATAGCGCAATCTGTGCTGCAGTGTGTGCATTTATAAAAGAAAACATACTATCTTACAATAAGAGACAAAAAAAACCCCAAGAGTTCCCCCAAAGTTTTACTTACCACAATAGTGGCAATACTTCTCTTAACTTCTAGACTTCCCCAAAGTTATTGAAGAAATTCAGCAAATTGAAAAGGAAGAGGACACCAACTATCATGGGATCTCAAAAATATTCCCTAGAGTGAACTTTATCCTTTCTCACATTAAGTAACAACCACCTTGCCTCTATAGGTAAGCATAAGCCACAAGTCTTGCCCAGGTGGCTCACCAGTGGCAGAGGCTTGGGAGAAGGACACCCCAAACCCACACATTGTTCCACAGAGCCATCCTTCTACCTTCTCCAAAGAGGAATATCACAGTCTTGTTGTTGGACACCTGACAGGATCCCAAAATTTTTGACACCTACTAATTCTGCCATTTAGTTACATATAGTTCAGGGCATGTCACAATCTCACTGTGCGATAGCTTCTTCACCTATTATAAATGGAAAACCATGCTTACCTTCATGGAAAGCTTTTGATATGAGACAAGCAATGTACAAGTACCCCTACTGTAGAAGTGCCAACAGAAATCTCATTTTAATCTACTAAGTTAACACATGCCACCCAAAGTAACATCAAGGACGCAGGACTTCGTACCTGATTTTATAATTGGGTAAGGTGTGCTTGCGCTTAATAACTTTCTTGAACTGGTTCACAATGATGGAAGTGAGCTGAGGCATGGGCCTCCCTTCAAACTGAGACTTCACTTCAAACAGTATCACAGGGTCATCCATAAAAGAGAAGGACCAGTGCGTGAAGGGCAGGCGCGTGAAGACCAGCTTCAGGTTCCCCATCACCCGCGAGATCTTGACAAAGAGGTAGGCCGACTTTCCAAAGACCAGGTCGGCATCGATGGCCAAGTGGAAGCCACCGTTGTACTCCAGGTCTACCTCAAAGCCCAGCTCCTCGGGGCAGCCCTCTTCATTGCAGACCACCGGCCGAATGAGCTTGACAGCTTTGAAGACGGGCAGGACGTTGCCGAGAGAGACGTCCCTGAGGCTGAGCCCCTCCAGCACCTTCCCCGTCATCTTGGCCTGGAGCAGCTCCTCGAACTCCACCTTGATCTTCTTGGTGACCCAGTTCCTGACCAGGGCCGTGTCCCTGAGCTCCCTGAAGAGGAAGAGGAAGATAGCATTGAGGAAGTGGCACGTCTCCTCGCGGGAGGAGGGGGCCGGAGGGGGCTCTGGC
>NW_008824986.1:13992037-14002352 GCF_000699105.1 Pygoscelis adeliae | reverse complement strand
TGAGAAGGACATGGACCTGTTGGAGTGAGTCCAGAGGAGGGCCACGAAGATGATCAGAGGGCTGGAGCACCTCTCCTGTGAAGACAGGCTGAGAGAGTGGGCGTTGTTCAGCCTGGAGAAGAGAAGGCTCTGGGGAGACCTTCTAGCAGCCTTCCAGTACCTGCAGGGGCCTGCAAGAAAGCTGGAGAGGGACTTTTTACAAGGGCATGTAGTGATGGGACAAGGGGTAATGACTTTAAACTGAAAGAGGGTAGATTTAGATCAGCTATAAGGAAGAAATTCTTCACTATGAGGGTGGTGAGGCACTGGAACAGGTTGTCCAGAGAAGTTGTGGATGCCCCATCCCTGGAAGTGTTCAAGGCCAGGTTGGACGGGGCTTTGAGCAACCTGGTCTAGTGGAAGGTGTCCCTGCCCCTGGCAGGGGGGTTGGAACTAGATGATCTGTAAGGTCCCTTCCAATCCAAACCATTCCATGATTCTATGGAAGAAAGGAATATGAAGAAAAGAAAGCTGAGAACTTCGCACAATATTGTGATATTTCAGTCTGTGACGTACACGAGATCGCTCTTGTCAGCGTGTAGGACTGAACTATGATGACAGTCAAGGACAGCGGTTTCTTTGTAGGACAGACTGCACTCCCAGAGTGTGCATAGCCCTTTCAGGGGAGGCAACAGGTGTAATCTGTGCAGGATGCAGGGCGAGTGGCAGCCGATCAAGCTGAGGACCAGGAAGAATGGACATTTTTAAAAATTGCTTTAAAAGTGATGAACAAGGGTAGAAGGAGGAAACATGACATGAAGCAGGGCTACAGTGAATGGGAAGAACATGTGTGGAGGCTCTTCAGAGAGAGTAATTTTTAACATTTTGAGAGACTAACCCAGAAGACCCATTATATTCAAATATGGTTTACAGAAGTGTCATGTAAAATAACCATATTTTTACTGGAAAATATAAACATACTTCCAAAAAACCTGTTATTCTAATCCACCAAACTCATTTAAAGGCCAGATCAAAGCTGTACTTACTGCTGGAGAATGTACTATGACAGCTGCACATTGTTTTTCCAGTTACTTCCCTGTGTCAGGGATAGTCTTTTTTTTCAATCTTGAAATAGAAGTTTTATAATTTCTGAAAGACAGACACAATTAAGACAAAAGTTACTTGAATGATAGAGCTTGGGTTTTACACCTGTTTTCATTTTTAGTTAAATATCTAGCTAAAAGGTTCTTAGATAATGTTATATTTTAATAGCATGAAAAAAAACCCTCAGGCTCACATTGCTGGTTGGTTTTTTTGCCAACCTCCAGAACTACGTTAAAATACAAACAAGAGGAGGAGAAAATGTGTGATTTAAATGCCAGGAAAATAAAAGCCCTCTTCCCCCCAACCCCTTCATAAAGCGTGTGGGGTGGGAGGATTGAAAAGCTCTTAATGATGCAGAGGCGTGGTTTGAAACTAGAGATTGAGAGTATGAATTTTTTATAGGTCTTGTGACTGAAAGTTGAAATGCCTGCGTGTTTAACAGAGCATTTCTATAGAAATACCAGAGAGGTCATTAATAACAACATTTGAACTGCTCTGTTACGGGCCTTTACCATGGCTAATACAGGCATATGCAGTAAGAATGGAAAGGTTTTGGATTTGTAACTAAATGGCTTTTCAGATAAGGACTAATATATTCAGAAAGGCAATAGCAGCCTTGGTTTTGGGTGAGGAGGAACAGCAGGAGAAAAAAAAAGTCATGTTGCCAATGTCTCAATTGAGTATTTTCGTCTGTTAAACAAGCAGAATAGGAAATTTGGCACATCTTGTGCACCTGATGGCAGCTTAAGAGCCTCTGAAATGTTCAGCTCAGTAATCGCTTTTTCCTCTCCCAGGAATGTTTTCAACAGGAGCCATGTTATCTTAAAGACATGTTATGAAGCAAGAATTGGGCGTGCTTTAGCATTTTCAATGAGAATTAAAGAATAAAGGGAAGTAGCAGCAAATGTGTTAACATGAATACAAAAAGGATGTGCAAAAAGTGTTTTATAACATAAAATAGGATTGAAATGAGAGAAAAGAAAATTATTTAAATTTGTCAAGTAGAGAAGAAAAAAAAGATTCATCTTAATACCATCTAAAAATGGCCTTTAAGAGCATATTTTACTTTGGCTTCAATTTAAAATTACTATGGCATTTTCTGGAAGTTAGGATAAATAGAAAGGTGTATGCAATCTCACCAATTTCCACCCTGGTTACATAGAGCTTTGTAAAACTGTAGAATATACTCAACTACTTGCACTTTGAACAGCTGGAAGTTACTGAATGGGATGCAAGACCTGCAAAAAAATAAACAACTGACCCTATGTGCATATTTGATTTTTTTAAAAAGTACTAGGGGAGAGTTTATTAGAAGGGATATTTCACCTATACTTAAACAAGGAAAATACTCTTTTCTTTTGCAAATCCACTTAGGACATGACAGCGCCAAACCTCTAAGTGTAAAACTTCGAAACCAATTTTCAACATTTTGCAGGAGGTTGCAACAGTGCTAGTGTAGAAAGATTGCAAAATACGTAGAGCCTAGTAATTTAATAGAGAACAAGTAGCATAAATTCACAGAAAGGTCATGCATTTGAGCTGATTCTCCTGTTACAAGCAGTGTACTACAAGTAGTGACACCCTGGGAACATTTGTCTTGATTCATCTCATTCAGGACTGATCCAAGAATCTTTGGGTTTAGAAGCAATTTTATGACACATTGTGGTGCTGAGGAAACAAACACCCATATCACAAGCTTAGAAAAGCTATTGCAGGTGGTTTTTTTTTTCCAAAACTGCAAACTGGTCTAAATAGATTCTTTTTCAAAGCAGGAAGTGCTGGCTTGTTTTGTAATGAGTGCGTTTAGTAATACTCTTCCTCACTGGACTGGAGTCGTTGCTTGCTTTTGTAGTATCTGTTAGCAAAATGATTTCTTTCTTTCCTGGGCCTCCTATTGTTTTTGTGTTACATGTCTTAGAGTCCAAAACTAGATTATCATTCTCATGGTGCTGCATGAAACAGGATTTAGAAAGTCATTAGGTAAATTTGTGAGGAAAAAAAAAATCCATTGAAGGCTATTAAATACAGATTGCTGGAAGTTACACTGGTGACAGACTGCTGGGGCGTGTCTTCAGGCAACTACAATTTCGGACAGGATACACTGCATAGAGAGCAGCTGATCTGGTCCAATTCTGAAGATAGGTTAAAAAAAAAAGAAATGCAGTGATGAGGGCTGCTTCCAGTTCTAGTTCTGAACTCTGCCAACCACCACGTCGTCTTCTTGTCAGATGAGCCTACATTTTATTGGAGTAAACCTCATTAAAAACACTGAGGCTTTGAAGCAGGTTAGATTTCCTTTGAAATAATCTAAATTCTTTTTTTTTTTTTAATTCTGCCTTTTGAAGAGGCAGGTTGCAGTATGAGTTTCCTCCCGGTGCTGGCAGAAAGGGCTCACCCCACCTCCAGCTGGTCCCTGGGAAGACTTCTGTTCAACTCTCCTGGAGGAGCTCCTCTGTCGTGACCCTTCTCAGCCCATTCCTTGCACAGAGGATGGTCCATCTCTTGTGGCTCGCTATTCATTTCCAAATCCCTCAAGTACATTTCACCGTCATGAGCTAAGTTCCTCCACTGAGAAGTGGAGGAAAAAAATACAGTTTGGGTGACTCAGTCATATTTAGGCTGTATTAGTGCTATAGAGAACCGCCAGCGGATCAGGAATTGTTGGATCCATTGAGGTGAATGCATCCATTTATCCTACTGAAAAATCTGACCCTCCAACTTTTAGATATTTTTAAGGATGGCAATTGAGAATTTTAGGGGGTTTTATTGCTATCCTAGAAATGACTCACCATATGAATTCAGAAAAGGAAGTTAGACCCATGTTTTCAGGATTGGAATGCATTTTACATGCTTTTTGGTTGGATCCTACCTGAGACTCCTAAACCTCAATTTTCAGAGCTAATGAGAAACTGCAGTTTACTTTGGAATTTACTGTGTGCAGCAGCAGAAAAAAAACTCTATTGGCTGCCCAAAGATGCGGATGCCCCAAATTGACATTCACTTCTGAAAAAAGAGGCTTTTAACTTTGTGTCTCAATTTACCGATGTGATACGATCTGTCTCACAACAGGGATACTCCGGTTCGTTATGAACAGTTTTGCAATCTTCCATGCAACAGGTAAAGCACTTGAGTTGGTTACTAGTAGTGGCTTAGAGCCCAAACAGTTTGGATCAGAACGTGTCAAAACAAAAAGTGAGTGTTTGCATCCAAGGTTTAGTTTGGCCCAAATACAAATCCCGTATTTTGACTGAAGCTCATCTTTAATTATCATCAAAAGTATGTTATGCTTGTTTAATCAAGAGCTTAATATTTTGGATGTAAAGGTGCTTTGGATACTTCAAGAGGCTCATGTTCAAGTTTAAAGTATCCTGTCTTTTAATTAGGGATTCTGTTACTATCTCACCCAGACCCTGGCTTTTATTATATCATGAAACAGGATCCTCTACTTAGGAACTGTAACACTGAGATAACTTTTACAAGATTAAAAAAAAAAACAACCTAACATTTTAAATGTAAATATAACGAATTCAGTCTTTTTATATTACCAGTATCCAAGGCAAACTGAAGATTTCCTTTATTCCCTGCCTGCTGTTACAGTTTAAGTCCAGGAACTGCTCTTTAATTCGCAGACGCAAGTGAGGTTTGTCACACGTATTTTGCTTCTTACTGCATTTCCTTTGCTGACTTCTGGTATTCATATAAATGCTAGCTCGCTTAAGCTTTAGAAAGTGATATGTTTGGGGTAGTTATTATCACATTTGTCATTTAGTGTTCACTCAAGTACCTTTTCCTTACATACTCTGAAGCAGATTCACCATCCCTCTTAAGAATTGCAGGCAGCCACCCCGAGGCCCTCTTGCATGCTCCCAAATCATCTTTCTCAGAGTGGAGATTGTTTTAGCTACTTCCCCTAATACATTTCAAGTATAATTACACTATGATCAATATGTTTTAGATGTTCCACAACCTCACATTATTTTTTTTAATACTTGGCTCACTTCCTGGATTAGTCCGAAGCAGCCTCTGGCTGATGAAGAGGCTTCAAGAAACTGCATTAAAAAGCAGTTTTGAGTTTGTGTAAGGGTTCAATGGCTAAAGAGTTAATACACACTTCAGGGATGAATGTAACTTTTGAGATGAGGGTCCCTGTGAGCCTTTGTGCCTCACTTGCCCTTCATTACGAGTGTAATTCCCTGCATTGGTCCACAGGCAGTTGGTTGCTTTCATGGCTTTTGCAGCAGCTGGGCTGGGGTTTCTGCCTCCGGTCCCGGCAGCAGCTGGTCACAGAGCATCTGCTCTGTCTCGTTAGCCTCCAGACAAGCTCGGCCAAATCAGGCCATGGCGAGAAGCTTCCTCCCTTCTGCTGGAGGTTACCACCCCTGCGGTAAGGTCAGAGCTGAACACATGCTGCAGCCATTTCGGTGCAGAGCTGAGACTCTTTATTAGCCTTTATGGCCATGAAGGGGGCGGTGAAAGGGCTGCACGGGGGGAGTGGGAAAGAACCGCCTGGCACTTCAACAATCCGAGCCCGAGATCCGTGTCCTGGTCTCGGGAGAATGCTTACTTGTGCAAATACTCAGAAATCCAATTTCACCAGCTACAGTCCTGGGATCAGTGACATGCGATGGCAGGTCTTGGGTTTCTGTAGCTGCTTGCAGCTCCTGTGTATCCTGACGCTGGCTCAGCTGGAAAGAAAAACTAAATAAGGGGGCAGGAGGGGATTTGAGGGAAGCTGTCCCAATTCTCCAAGCCAGAAGGAGTATCTCTGAAATTTTAGCCCAGATCCATGAGGTTTCTTGGAAAAGGAAGATTTGGGATTTCTCTGTTGTTCACCTTTGCCTCTCTGATTGCCTCTAAGTTTTGTATGTGGTATCAAGCCACTACAAAGGAAGAAAAATACTGGTCAGCTCATCTACTTACTCTGTGGAGAAGGTGTGGTCTGTGTAAATACAGTGGGCAGGCGTGCCTTTGTACTGCCACTCTGGGACTCCTCGGGCTTCTCGGTGCTTATAGGCTTCCACATGGGGCTGTACGTAAAAGCTGTCCATCTAAGCATACATAAACATGTTTGCAGAGCTGAGCCTTTCACAGATGCCTGAAGAGATCCTTCCATTTTCTCTCCCATTTGGTCAGTCCCCCCTCCTCCCAACCTAACAGTTTAAACTAAAATAACTTGTTCCAGGCAGTGGAAGCTAGACCAGGCATTTCGATGTAAATAAATCTGGGGAAAAAAAATACCTATTTTAGAGATGAGTCTGACAGGCACTAAGTAAAGAAACAGATTCCTCAGTTCCCACCGCAAAGCTGGAAGATGGCCGTTTCAGCTCTGTTCTTTGTATGAACTCAAAGCCGTTTGGGCATGGAAAAGTAGATTGGCTTTTTGTTGCATGATCTTTTGTATTGGCATGAAGCTCAGGAAAGGTAAACGGAAACACTTATTTACATATTCTCATTTCTGTACCTTCCTACTGACAGGTTTTCGCAACAGTCTTCCCATGCCTGTATTGATGGTGCTGTGTTCAGAGAATGAAAAGATGCATGTGGACTCCTATGGCTAATCTTTACACATACAGTTTTATTCCCTTCACAACATATTTTTGCACAAACTCAAGTAGCTTTTCTTCAGGAGATGGCCTGAAGAATATGTTTAATGACAAATAATAATCATTGCACACATATCTGGACTACATATTGTAATACATACACATATCAATCTGGGCTACATATTTGTAAGAACATAAGTTACTCTGTTCAACTATGTAAGACAAACAGCTATATTACTGAAATCTCTGTAAATACCATTAGTAACACGTTTCAGCTGAGAAAGCATAACGTTACAATTCCTGTCTTTCTCCCGTTAGAGTTTATTTAATAGTCTGGTTTCATACTATGCCGTCTGCGCTGCTTCTGTTCGGAGTCTGTTCAGAGCAAGGTGAACACCAGCCAAATTTAAATTCACCCAGAAACACGACCTCACATTTCACACTCAAAAAGTGACATTTGAAAGGACAGAAGCAACTCGTAGTTTTACAAACATTTTGCATGTTGGAAAACTGTATTATCTCTGAAGTAACAGAGAGATCTGGCCTTATCCTTTGACACTGTGAGTCTGGGCCATAACTTTTTCACACTTTCTACCTTGTTTGTGCATAAGACACTGCAGGGGAATAGGCTAAGTGAACTGCCTACGCAAGGAAAGTATCAAAAAAAGTTAAGAAAAATAATTAGGAAAAATATTAGGGGTGAGGGGTTGTTCTAATGTTTGGATTATCAGTAAAAATAGATAAAAACCTCTGGCAGAAATACGATTTAAATCAGTGTTCTTCATGTTCACTTCCAAACTACTGATGGGGAAAAAAATTCAAATCCCTCTTAACTGAAGAATAATTTCCCCATTTTCGGACAAACTGTACTCTTGTAGCTTCATTAAGCCAGAAGGCAAAACTCATGAATATTCATACAGTTCTGGTTCTGTTCAATTTCCATTCCTTTTTCCCGGGGACTCAGTGATCCTGAGGATACTGAATTGATTGAGAAGGTGAAATTCTAGTCTGCAGGCTGAAAGAAGCGAGGAACTTGTCTGTTGTCCTCAGTATCGCAGCAAATTAGGAATTCCTCCCACTACCAGCCTACAACTTTTCAGTTATTCCAATAATTTTAGAAACGTGTCTCTAAAACCACAGCTGCCTGAAATGCAGCCTATAGAATTTACTTACTGAGCTCTCCATCTAACAAATGGAAAAACTGAAGTAAATATTTTCAATATGAAATTTAAAACTTCTCTGAAATAAGCCCTAAAGAAGCTTGGCTTCCTGAATAATTTCTGCTAAAATTTGTCATCCATACAAGGTTATTTAATCCGAGTCAATATTAAAAAAAAAAGCCAGGAAGATGAAAACTGTCATATAAAAAGTGAAACTGAAGTTCTGTGAGGGCTGCATTTCCAAATACCGTTATTTTTATTGGAATGGGTAAAGCTTAGAATATGGTAATGAAAACTTGGAGGGTTTTTGCCAAGATTTTGACTTAACCGCTTTTGATCAGCAACGTTTTCTCAAAAGCATTAAAAAAAAGCAGCCCATGTAACTACATGAGCACCAGCAATACATTTTCTGCCTTCAGCGCTGTGACCTAATAAACTAGGCTTAAAGACAAATAAAATATTTAATGCAGTCAATACAGTTTTTGTTTGAATGCCATGTGTTGAAACTACTCACATTTAACTGAGCGAGCTCCAGATGCATGCACTGCCAGCCCTATGAATGATAGCCCTTATTTTTATTATAGGATTGCTGCGTTTGTCACCCCAATTTCAACGATCCTAAGCACTTCTGCTTTAGAAAAGGCAGAATGTATTAAACAAGGGCTATCTGCAAGGGAGAAAAACTGTTAATGGAGTACTAAAACTGCACGTCTACAAATTTTTAAGAGTTGAAAAACCGAGTAAACCTCCTTTCAACTGTTGTTTAGTTCCACAAATGTATGCTCCTACATACCATCTCGTACAAGTGGGAGTATTGTCAGCTTCTACTAGTCTGAGAGAGAAATGTTACCTACATGGAATATAATCAATGCACATCACGTACAATGGCTATAATAAAGGTCTCCGTAGCAACATTAAGAACAGTTATTTTTAAATGTTCTACCTTAGTCTCACGTTCATGTTTTTTTAAGTACAACTATTAACTGTTTCCACTGCACATGCTGCTGTGAGCTAGTCATCCAACAAAACTCCTTTGTTGATGCTTGAAAAGATGATCCCTGCCTTGTCTTTCCACAGATCACTGGAGGGTTGCTTTCCTTTGCAGTCAGTAAATATCCACTAAATATTGCTTAATTATTTATCAACACACAGCTGGTCTGGAAAATGAACCTGGAAGAGCTCCCTCTCCTCTTGGGAGGAGGAGGAAGGGGTACGGCAGTAGAAGGGATCTAACGAGGAAAGCCTGAGCAGGTTGTGGCCAAAGATCCCCCAAACTGGTAGCACACAAGCAATGGAAAAAGGGTAGAAAACGAGAGGTTGGGGAGGCACATCGTGCTCGGGAGCGGGGCTGGGGGAGGCAGAGTTAGCAGGTAAGGTGGTAAGGAGGAGGAGGAGGAAGCTGGAAGGCACTCCCCGAGCCCCCGTGAACACTGCTGCAGGCGCTGCAGCAGAGGAGCCTCTGCGGGAGCAGAGCTTGGTTAAGAGAGGAAGAACAACAGAAAACAGTTGGGTTTATCTCAGAGATCAGAAATGGCTGCTTCTGGAGGAGGAGCAGGAAGGATAATAATATTTTTCTGAGAAATGAAGCAGCATGTGGGGTTTTTCTTGCATACCCCTCCTTCAGACCTGTTTCCCCAGAGCTTCATCTGCTGCTGATTCCAGCATAAAGACTGAGTTAAGGCTGGTGTGGGTTCCCAGACCTCCTCATACCCAGCATTTTTCTTTGTTATCTCAGGGTAATCCTGTTGCTTTCCCCTGGTTTCTCACCCCTACAGAAGGCAAAGCAGTTCACAGGGGGAATGCAGATTTCAGGCAGGTAAAACACGTAAGGAGTGGGCTAAGCTCAATGGCCTGCTTGGCGTGGTAGTGGGACTTCATTTCTGGAAGGAGCAGAAAGCTCTTTTTCATTGTTAACTTCTTAAAAGACAACTAGCAAGGGCCAATAATAGGAATAATTTATGCACTGCCGTGCACAGGAGTAATATAGGAGTAATAGAGGCATATACTGAAAAACTCTTGGATTTCATTAATAATATATAAATATGCATACTGGGTAAAAAACCAATCCTCCTAAGTTTGTTAATAGACTTCTGAGATGCTAATCTTTGTTTCATTAGCTTAAATGCTTACAACATAGTCTGGCAATACTGTTTGTACCATGCAGAAGTTATCTACTTTGGAGGGAGCACGATCCAGGTTGCAAGAGAGAGTACTCATCCATTATCCACTCTACTAATATACACACGCCTCTGCTCAATCTCTGGAGCAGCTTAGGCACAAAGGATGTCAAAGGCAGAGGAGAGAATCACAGGTAAAGGTGTATAAATTACATAGTAAGAAGGATGGCAGGAAAAAAATGAGTGGGGTTTTGACAACAGGCCTTGTCAAGAACAGGGTGTCCGTGGATAGGTAAAAGGAGTGAGCTCTGTCCCACGATAAATCTCTTTAAGGGAGACCAGAGGTCTTTAACAGAGATATGCAGAGATGCATTTGTGCAACAGAATTGCCTGGGGCGGGGAGCTGGTATAT
>NW_008824986.1:13980419-13991989 GCF_000699105.1 Pygoscelis adeliae | reverse complement strand
TTAGGAAGGGAGCACAGATTTCTTCAGCTAATTACAGCTCTGTTCTGGATGGCAATTGTCTACAAAGTTCTTCTTCAGGACTGTATCCCCTTTTCACTTATACCCTACGCTGTTTTACTGGGAAAGCATGGGAGAGAGCCTGTCGATGGCAATTTGGCCGAACTGCCTATATCTCTAGGAAAAGGGCAGCGATCAGCAGCTATGTGAATGCTTAATGTAATCAGTAGGGCTACGAGCCAAGCAGGTGGGGGAGGAGGAAAGTATCTGAAGATCTAGGACCAACTGCAAGGTCTGTTCAGGATCCGTGCCAAAGGGCAGCTAGACAGGCTGCTAGCTGAAGCCTGTTACACCACTGTGGTTCATAACCAAGGTAATTGTCTGTGTTTGATTTTACACAGGAGATTTGCGGGCATTAATACTTCCTCTGCACCAGTTGCTCAGCATATCTGATGCTGTAACATGAGCTTGTCTGCTTTCTCGTTGGTTAAAAGGGCACCGTCAAGGACATTCTCAGAGTATATGCCAAGTTATTTGTGAAACCCTCTTAGCACAGTGAAAACACTGCTTTTCCACAAGGCCAAGTTCTTCTTTGCTTCCTACAGTTACTCTCATCAGCGTGACTCTTCCCACAGTAACTTTCTTTCTGGCATCTTTTATTGGAAAGATGCATTTACCGGGGGAGACTGTTCACTTGACACAAGATAGGTGCCATTAAGAGCAAGCACAAGTTCAAATTTAGGTGAAGGAGGAGGTCACAGGTACAGTAAAGATTTAAAACCAAGTTATTGCTACTCTACCACACACCAAACAAGTTATTGCTACTCTACCACACACCATCGACTTTTCCCTTCTACTTCCCCCACTTTTAACTTTTAGTAGCATTAGCAGTAATATCATGGTCTGTGGTTGGTTTGCATTTTGTGTTTCATTTTGTTGTTGTTTTGGTTTTTTGACACAAGTGTTATCTACAGAAATAGGTTTTGGTCGGAATTCAGCAGCACAGCCCTGTCTTCCCTCCCTACTCACCGTTCTGGCTCAACGTTTTGCTCCTGTGTTATTCTGTGTCTGAGCTCAACTTGCCCGGCTTCTAGGGTGGTTTTGCTTTGAATCTGCCCCATCCTGACATTCAAGGACAGTATTACAATAATTTGGATACCAAACATGGAGAGGACAGCCTCATTAGACAGCAATGCCAGGATTCCTGCCCTAACTCTCACCACAGACGTCAGCTGAGTCGCTTCATATCTTCAGAAGGTATGTTGTCACCTGAATCCTATGAGAAGATGGGGCATAGCTCTTCAAGCCTTAAAGTCACACCTGTAAGATCAGGATAAACGTACTTACTAAAATTACAAGCTGTTTAGATAGGTCATGTAGGCACATGTGGGGCAGCTGGAATAAATATCCTTAACCCCCATCCACACTAGTGAGCTGAATATAGCTCTTGTTGGAGGCCATGGCTGCAGGAAACTGCGTTATGCTCTATCGAAGGGCCACAGGGTGAGTGAGGGTGCTGCGGTTGCTCACACTACATTTTCTTTCCCTGTGGCTTCGTGACTCATCTTTCACATTTCCTTATTATCCCATTTACCAACAATACAAAGTACCCTTTTCTAATAGAGAAGCATTTAGAAGCACTGCATTTTGGTAAACAATATAAAAGTGATTCTTGGTGGCCATTAAGAGTTCGGCTTCACAGCTTTTCTGAGGAATGCTTATCTTCATGCAAGCACATCTCCTTTCCATAGCCCACTGCTTACACACAGGACCCAACTGTTAATAATTTCAGCAATACCATTGATGTATTTAGTGCTTCTCTAGTCCAGAATTCATGATGGATGGTGAGAATTTGCAATATCTAGTCCTTAGCATCTGAAGATTTCACGCTCAATAAATCTCATGCATTTCTTTTTTCTTATTTTTGTCTGAGAAGAAAACTTCCACTGACTTTTCTGAGATTGCCTTGGTTCATTCTGCTTTAGCTGGCACCTGTTTGCTGATTAGCTCATCTAAGGAAACTGGTCTGGCAGACAGTGTGCATGTTCTTGTGCACTATGATGAAGTAGCAGGTGGAGAACTTGAAAAACATAGCCTGTTATTTGTAAATGCAATAAAGATGCCAAGGAGTAACTTGCAAGATTTTGCTGGACACGTAGATCCAAACAGGCTATTGCTAAAGAGATACAGTAGACTAACACAGCCGCGTGGATGAAAAAGCACATAGAGGATGGTCATAATCAAAGAAAATACATTTTCATGTAGGTAAGAATGGAAGGAGCACTGTCTTCTCGTATTACAGATACTGGGGTTTGTGATATTATTTTTTTCTTTTTTGTTGCTGTTTGGGGGGTTTGGGGTGGTGGGAGTTTTTTGTTTTGTTTCAAACTAAGCGTGGAATATATTATTCCAGGACATTACTTAAGTGCCTCAGGAGTTAACCACATAGAGACTCATAGCTGCATCCCTCAGGTTTCCTGTGGCATTAAAAGCCTCACTGACTAACCAGCACAATAAAAATACACGATCCTTTGTACAGCTTCTCCTGGAGATTCAGGAGTAATCTTGGCTTGAGGAGACAAAATGCAGTCTAAAGCTTCATCCCAGTCCTTCTAGGACATGGGGCTCTGAAACTTAGTTCTTTTGGAATAGTAAAAGATGCAAAACCAGCCCATACTTTCTCCAAAACAGATCAGCATCTGCACGTCAGCCTGTAGAACCGAACAGTGAAGAACATCAAATCATTAGATCTTGCCAAGGTTTGTCCAGTCAGGCTTCCTGTAACGTGATACTAAATCTAGCAACAGAGAAATACTGGAAAACCTAAGTGCAATTCCTTCACAGGCAATAATATGCCATTATATCTTGTCTAAATGGTTGGTTTCAGTACTACTTACTAATGTTAACAGGAAAGCTTTGTAGTTGTGTAGGCAAACTCAAGCACTCATTACAGTGAAGAGGACTTCCAGCTTCTTCCTTTTTTGCCCCCAGATTGAGCCCCCATAGAGCTAGAATCAGCACGAGGAGACTTGGCCTCAAGCATAAAAATATGCAGCATCAGATGCCTTTTTTTCATCTATGGCTAATGATGCAACTGCTACCATCACCAGGGAGCACAACCCTCATTTCTTAACAGTTCTTGAAGAGCATGAGTACATTTCCCACCACTTAGTTGAGTTCCCTCACCTGTAGATAAGTTAAGCTACAATGAACTGTTTTCTAGAGAGGTCCTAAGAGGACAGCTGAGAGAAAATAAAGGGTAGCCAGCAAACGTTACACTTGTATGCATTCAGAAGAGCCTGGGAGATGTCCACTTAAAAACAGCTTTGAATCCAGTCACCCCCGCTCCCCTTGAGGGATCCACTTGTGGTGACACCACCACCAAGCAAGTAACCTATTTCCTGGTTGTCTCAATAGCTGAGACTTTTCTGGACAGATGCACAATTTTTTAGCATAAGAGTCTTGTACCTTATCAGTCCTTCTGTATTTATCATATGCCTTCACTGGAAGCTGGGTTGGTGCCTTTACGTGGGCTGCAGCACAGACCTTGAGTCAGTGCAGTATTTGCTCCTCAAGGTATATCCTTATACATTGTTTGGATTTCCAGTGTGTAAAATGACAGAGCACAGGGTATGAAGAAATTCTGTAAGGAAAAAAGGCAACAGGTCAGGTATTGTTTCACCTTCTACAGACACTATTTTCTTTCTTGGTGGTAGGGTTAGGAGAATGAGGCAAAGGGCGAGCTCAAGCCTTCCTGAGGTGATTGTACTGCTAACAGTCACCCCTACTTTGGCCTGGTACTTGCCTTCCCAGTGCCTACATGAGGCCAGATACAATAGAGTTTTATTGTTTCAACCATGCTCAACACAAGCTGGCCTTGTCAATAGATTTGGGCAATGCTATAACATTAATTTACTTTTTTTTTGGGGGGGGGAAGTTGTCAGGAAAGAAATAAAACCCTATTTTCCTCTGACAAAACTTACTTCCCAGGAAGCTCAAAGGATTCCACCTTTATTTCTTGCTACAGGAATTAAAAAAAAAATTAAAAATGGAGACACAGCCAACAGTTGCTGGTATACAAACAAATCAGTTCCCTCTTCCACACGTAGTAAGGACTAAATCTGTATGCTCTGTATCTCCAGCAGCAGGTAGCTGTCGTGGATCCTTCCCCACAGTGCAAGCAATCTCAAGGCATGGAGAAAGACCAAGGCACCCAAGCAGAAATACGCCGCACTCCAAGACAGTGCAGCACTATATGATCAGTCCACAGCCTTTTTTCTTTTCAGCCAGCAGCCACCCTCCATATATATTACTTCTTCTGCAGGTGGGTCATCTAAGGACCATATCCCTGCCAGGGATTTGAAAGATTAATAATAATAATAATAATAATAATAATAATAATATACTCCAACCACCCCTTTTAAGGTTTCATTTCTTAGTGAACTGCCAAACCTCCAAATCTCAAACCTCTGAGAAAGCAAATCTCACTAATTGCTCTGAATTCAGCCAAGTTTAATTACTTTCTATTAACCCCTGCTAGACTTTGCTGCCTCATAAAGACTCTGCTAGAGACTGGTATTCTCACTTACTCCCTTCTTCCTTCCTTTCTACCAACCTGCTCTGTCACCCAAACCAGCACTGATGACGTAAGGCTTTCCGTTTTTAACTCCTCCCTTGCAGCCTGATATTTTTCTCAGATGTTATCCTGACATCTGGTAGTGGTAATGTGTTCACTCTCTCCTGGCTCATAGGATGTCTCACATCCCATGACAGCGGGGTACCCAGGTAGTAGCTCATGTATGGTAGCTCAGAGCATCTATGGAGACAGGCACTGCTTACTTTCCTCTTCTGCGTCCTTAGCAGGAATCAGACTTCTAGATAATGATGAACTTACTGGTCTGTTCAGCACGTTAGGAGAGAGGTGGTAATTTTACTGCTGCAGTATTAGTAAGTTCTTTGGGTATCTTTTGGGAAGTCACCCCAAAATTTTCTGTAAGGAGCAGAATCCAGATTTTATGAAGATACCCACCTCTGTTAGAAATTAATATGAATGACCTACCATATGATTGTTAGTAAGTACTAGCTGAGTATAAATAGCTGCATGTGTTTGTTGCTTTACCATCAAATAATATGAGCTTGCTGCCATCTGTGTCCTATTTGTAGTCTTAGCATCTTTTAATCCCAAAAGAAGACTAAGCATTACCAAGTAAATAAACAAGCATTACAAGAAATGGAAGGAGAGAAATGACAGCCATCCTGACAATCACAAAACAAAAAGTGACATGCTAGAAATGTCAGTCATCATAATGTCCTTAAGCAACCATCCTAAACAGACAAGTAGGATGTTTTATCAGGCTGCTATCTCAGATAAAGCATCAGCAGGATCTGAAAGGCTGGCTTATGTACCTCTGCTTTTTAGTTTCAATACATATGTTTTTAGACTCTACACTTTGTCATTCCTCAAAGCATCCATATTCTAAATGCTAACAGTGAGTAATGAGCAGGGGGTTTACTCCAATGCTTCCCATAGCTGTGAATTAAAGGTTTGGATCTCTGTGCAAAATTTGTTGCTCAAGCGCCTAAATATGATACCGTGGCTCAAGCGCAAATCAAGCACACCAGTGCCACAAACCAGGCAAGAGCATTACCAAAGCCCAGGGTTCAAAAAAGAGTGAGCTCCTGCAGTGTGATGAGTTATTTACTGAGCATCAGTGGAGCCAGATGCTCTCAGCCTGTCACATATTTGAGGAATAATGTGTTCATTTAAATGTCCCCCCCCAAAAAAAGATTTAAGGTAATGCATTTTTGCCATGTGTTTGTGAGGGTCTAGAAGTATATATGTGGTCGAACCCCCAGCCTCGACGAACACACAGTAACTCTCCAACCAACAGTAACATGATTATCTCTCCCAGCCCTGAACTGAACCACAACAGTCACTTCCGATTAGATTTGAGTGAGAGGCACGAGGCTGTCAGAGAGGGTGTAAATTTAACTTCTTAAATTGCAAGTGAGATCAAGTGAGAAACAGTATTTTACTGAGGATTTACTTCATGGAGTCACAGCGTCAGCACTTTACTAAAGAAAAGCCTATTGTCTCTGAGGGAGAGCTGAGCATTCCCTAGTGCCCATTTAGTCAGTAAGAAATATTCTGTGCCTGGCTCATGCTGGGCTGTTCTGACCGCATGCTGGACTGGTGGGTGTTTTTCTAACACACCGAGAAAGAGGAGCAAGGTCTTCTCCAAGTTCCCTGAATCGTACAAGCCAGCTGATTCACTCGTCAGTGGCCTGGTGCATATTCCCCATCAGGAGCTAAGTCACTCTGCAAGCCTGGATCAGCAAGAAGTGAAGCAGGGTGGCTGCAATCCAAGACAGTGCTCCTGTGTCAACTTGCTCAAGGTCAGGGAGCTATTTGGACACTTGAAGTATGTGCTTTGCTGTATTTAGCACATTGTGGGTTGGAACACCATGATAACATTGTAAGAAAAGAAAAAAATCATGATGTAGAAAAAAATCACGATGTAGAAAAAAATCACTCATGATGTAGGATTGCCAAGTTAGACTCGGACTACCTAGATCTAGTGTCCATTTCTAAATCTCTGGAAATAATGCTATCAAGTTTTAATTGGTGTCTGTGCTGGGAAACTCCATATTTCATACACATTTCCCTTAAAAAAAGCATGATTAGCAGTTCCCTCACCCCATCATATGCAAACCATGACATCTGTACGACTCTGTGCAGTGCAGATAGCCCCTTTGCTCAGACAGCATTGACAGAAGAAGCCTAAGAAGCTGAGCAGATCAATAGAAACCATCTGAGACTCACAAAGCCCTTTGAAAAAACTGATAAAACAAGCTGCCAACCTGCATAGGCAACCCAAGTTCTTCCATAAGACCTTTACCTTTAACTCAATTCAAAATACCTTGTTGAGTGAATTAAGCTTCTTCCAAAGGCCAGCCCTAATGGGAGGAATATACTTCATTATGTGGGTCAGAGCAGAGCAATAGCTCCAAGGACAAGAAGTTGTTGCACTAGTCCTCGAAAAGATGATCTGGGTGGATATGGTGTTTTTCTTCACTCCCTGGACAGTGGTACTTATAAAAACTGTATACATTTTTTTGCATACAGAACATTTTTAGGATACATGTAACCAGTGGTAAATCCAGGCAACTCTATTACAGCCCAAAATTATTATAGCTGTCTCAGTTTGTGGCCACTGGATGTCACTACTGATCCACTCCAGAGGACCAGCAAGTTTTTATGAGAGCAAAACAAAAACCTCTCCTAATTTGGAGAAAATGAAATATTATTTTACTTATTGTTTATGAGAACTTGACAGCTCATTTTCCTAAGTCAGCATAGCACACCTGTCACCTTGTCTGTAATTGCAAAGGAGCACACGCAGACTGTTTTCTTGCACTGCCAGACAGCTTCCTCTCATCAGGGAAGAGACCTCGGGATCAAGGAGAAGAAACTGCAGCTTCTAGAGTGATGACACCACTTCAAGGCCAGCGTGGAGCCGGAGCACCTCCGTGCAGTCTGGGCTCATGAGCTGGGGGATTCCAGAAGGCAAGCAGGTGTGGGTGCTAGGACCCCAGGAGGCAGGTGTGGGTGCTGGGACCCTGCTCCATGCTTTCCTGGGGCTGGTGCCGAGTGCCAGCCCATCACTTTCCCTGCCTCTTCTATGGAAACAGTGCAGATCTGCTTATTTTCTTGGGGATAAAAGACTGATCCCATGTATTATAGATTTTAAAAAGCAGTAGAGACAAAGCACCTGCCGGGTTACTAAAGATGAGTTCTCTATAGATGCATCCCACTGTGTTGGACACTTGCATAGACATCAGGTGAGAGGTGGGTCTGCTTCTGAAGCCTTGCAATGAAGGAGGTGGCAGAGATGAGAGGACAAAAAGATTCTTTTCTGTGATACCTTTGCTCTGCTCTGCTGGCATCCCCACAGACAAGCGGGGAGGCAGCCTGATAGGAACAGATGAAATGGGGCACTGGGGAGGGAACTGAGAAGATGACATCAAGATTTGGATGAGAGACGGGGGTATTATGGCAAGGAAAGGGAAGTTAAGGAGATTCTGGAACAATTACATAGAAAACATCATGAAGCCAGGAATCAGCCTTGCTTCCCTGAGACCTCGGGGCAGTTTGTATACATTTATACACTCAATGCAGTGCTCTGAAGGGTTTGACACCACTCACCAGGCCGACCAGTGGAGTGCTCTGCTGAACGCTCTGCCAGTCCACCCTGCGCAGCCTGAGTCCCACCTCATGCCAAGGTTGCTCAGCGTTTCCCAGGAGAAGGTCCTATTTCCCCTTCAGTATAACTTCACTAAACTTTCATCATTCAAGCTGAAAATTTCTGTTAGATTTTCTGCCTCAAGCTGAAAAACAAGGGGATAAAACTATTAATCTATTTTTAAGAAAGAAAATTGAAATATATACTCAGTAGAGACTTCTACAGATTAATAATTGGATTCTTCCAAGATTTATCCCCTTTAGGCAGGCAGGGGTCCCCAAGCCATTTAAAAACTGGGTGACAGCCTGGGAGGAGAAAGGAGATCAGGACCAGACAGCTAGAGGGATGGAGAGTTGATTTTACACACAAGGTGGAATTAAGTTGTTACAGGCAACTCAAAATTACTGCCGTTGAGCTCCTCCTTGCCACCTTGAAGTGTTTTGAATGTAATTTTTGGAGTGGGTATCTTCCCCTTGTGAACCAGTTTGTGGTGGTTCAGGTATTTTCAAAAGCAGAGGACTTCTGAGCTCTGGGGTTCCTGAGCTCCATTACAGGCTCTTGAGGAGCAGAACATGGCCTTAGAGCCTCGTTACCCAACCCAGGAGCTAGGTCCGGTGTGGATTACATCAACTTGATGAATTCCTTGCAGTGCCACAGCCAGATAAAGATAGCGGTGACTAACACCCAGTTATCTAACAGAGCTGTGGATCTAACGGGACTGAGCTGGGGCTCTCCCTGTCACCAGGCTCTGCAGCAGCCTACCAGCCCACTGAGCTCATCGGAAACCTGAGAAACTCGTCTGATTTCTGCTGGGAGGTTCATTTTGATTTAATCAGTCTGGCATTTTGCCAGCGTAAAAATTTCCTCTCTGAAATTTCCAACCCATTTCAGTGAGAGCTAACCCAGGGAGGTCTTCTGCACAGCTCTTCTTTGCCTCTTATTTCCTTACATGTGGAGCCATACTAATGCCATGGCGAAATGGCATTATGTGCAGAGCTGTATTAATGTCATGGGAAATGAAAGAAGTACATGTAACAGCAGAGAGGGTATACAGAACAGGTACTTCACTTAATCAGCGGACTTTGCTCAGAAAAAGAAGGACCAAGACCATGCACATGGATCCTTCTTTTTCCTCTGCTAGTGGAAAAGCTACTTCTTTTTTAAGACAGCGTATCCAGTGAAGTACAGCTCACTTTGCCAGTGTGACTGGGAGTTTGGCTGAAGGGAGGAAGAAAAGCAAAAAAAAAAAAAAACCACAAAAAACCCAACCAGAAGAAACAAAATGCCATTTTGGCCAAAATTGCTCCATCCTTCCAGACCCTGGATTTCTTTACAAACCCTGGGAGAGCCAAGCAGGCAGCAGAGCTCAGCCATTGCACCTCAGTCCCAATACATTGCAATGCCTGTAGGGTTAAAAACTTTTTAATATAGAAATAAACAAACAAGGTGAATGGATATTTGGAACCAAAGCCAGTGACCTTTACACCATGCCAGTACATCTTTCAACTCCATGAGTAGTCCCATTGGTTTCAGTAGGATTACTTGCAGAGTGAGAATCTGCGCAGCCCGAGGGAAGGAACCTGATTCCTTGTTTTCAGCTGAAGATGTAAACTTTGGGGCAAGGATCATTTCGATTTCGCAGAGGCTCAGTTTGGCTCTCACTCAAGCTAGAGGAAAAGGTGACCATTCTGTAAAGCAGCATATTGCAGGAAAGCCATTTATCAGTCCAAACCAGGAGATTGAATATCAAATTTAAATCGTCTTTTCATCAGCTTTGTTTCACAATCACACTATATATCAGGCTAGTAAAGTTGAATTTTCCTAACAAGAAAGCAAAGAGGGAAGGAGCTGGCCAGAGCTTTCTGAGACACATTGGCAGGATCCTTCCTTCTCCACTCCCATCGCCTGGCAGATGACTCCCCAAACGCCTTAGCACCAACTGCATTCTTTCTCCCTCCTTTCCTGGAAGTGTTGCTTTGTCCTGTGGAAACTCAAATACGTATGATAATATGTAAGGAGTTCTCACCAGCTCTTTTTATGAGCGTTATGATAGATGCCAGATGATTATCTGAGGCCTTCCCACCAAACCCACAGCTTCAGGGGGACGCATGGAGGTTGGCAAGATAGGGAAATCCTGTGGCCAAAAGCTTTTGGAGAGAGAAGTTTCTCCTCCCACTTGCAGAGACCACACTTAAATATTTGTGGTATCATAAATATGCTCTTTAGTGTGTGCACTAATAGATCTCTGGAACACATCTGGGTTTGGTGGCTCTGGACCCTCGGGCTTGTGCAAGGCAAGGTAAGAAGTGTCCAGTGTGTGTGTGTGTGCTGGGGGTGTTGGGTGGGTGTCTACTGGGCTCAGTGCCATTCTGTCTGACCCCATCCCGGTATTAATGCAACCTGCCACCTCTACAGCTGTGGGAGTTTGAAAAGAAGTTTTCTATCACTAACCTGGAAAACTATAGCTTAAATATTACATATAGGGAGGAAAAGTTACTACCATAGGGAGAAAACTTCACAAAACAGACCTCTAGAGCCTTACAGGTTATGTAGCCACTTATGGATGCATGAAATGGATATCATATATTCTCAGATTTGATTATATAAACATAGCTGATAATGCCTTGCTTTCCCTCAATACAGTGATTTTATGCTAAAGGGTGTCACTTCTATAACACGGTGCTAAAGCCTCAATCTGAAGTCTTAATTCCCTTTTTCAGGCATATTAAAACTCCTCCTTGGGGAGGAGAACTTCTCTTTTCCCCCATGTCCTTGCTCTCCCATGCTACTCATGGCTTCAGAGAAGTCTGTTCACTCTCAAAAGCTGAGGTCCTTCCTAAGAAAAGCAAAGTTAAAGGCATGCTGTAGGCTTTACATGTAGAGGTTTGGTGTAACAAGACAGCAGTCCCTCAGGGGCAGAGGGATTGAGGTTGATTTTAATGATTTCCTTCATGTCAAAAAGAAAGTTTAAATAGATTGCTGTGCCCTGAATGTGAGAGCAGAAGAAATGATTTCTGTTTAAGTAGGTGTTAGGAGGTAGGAAAGACCGTTGTAATAACAACCTGTCTCATAAGCCGAGGAAGTGAGATGTTGAATCTGTACCCAAACAAAGAGTGAACCTGAGTCACAAGAACACTTTGTATTTATAGGGCAGCTTTCATCGGAGAATTTCAGAGTGTTTTACCAACCCAGAGAGCCAGGGGTAAACAGACGAACTTACACCAAGTCCGGCTTTCCTCGGTGATGTCATGGAGCCAGGCAGTTAAGGAGCACAGAGCAAGGGACTGTTTCAGTATGAGTAAGAGGACAGAATGTGGTCCCACATGCTTA
>NW_008824986.1:13960445-13980392 GCF_000699105.1 Pygoscelis adeliae | reverse complement strand
TAAAGTAAGCGTTCATTCCACTTTATAGATGGATAACTGATGCACAGAGATCTCGGGGAGTTTGTCCAAAGTCACAAATTGAGGAAGTTAATGAAAAAGGACCCAAGAGTTTTGACTTTGTGTTCTAACCCCAAGGAAAACTTATTTTGGCACTAGCAGCTGCTTGATCTTTAGGGCTTCTGCATGAACAGGGAGTAGTTTGCTTAATGAAATAATATCCCAGGCACATATGAAGAGCAATTACTTGCTCTCATATAAACTCTCATGTATTCATCTAGAAAAAATGTTCATGACTCAGTCATCTGGGATGGTTCAAGCTACTCACCCTCCAGCATGAGGCGTAGGCATTACAGTGGTGAAGTTAAAAAGGAAGACACATGACCTCAATTACTCACAAGGAGTCAAATTATGATCTCAGATACAGTGGTATAAATCCAGAGTCATTCCCCCCTGAAGTAATTGGCATCATACTGTATTTCTTTAACATACGGGAAATCAGAATGCGGTCTATAATCTCAGCATGTATGTAGAGCTTTATTCAGAGAGAGGCTATGCTCTCCAGCAATGGATGTCAGTGATGGAGAAAACTAAGGTTGGAAAACATACAAGGTAGAAAAATGTGCCAAGCTTCCCTGTAGCAAGAGCAACAAATTATTACCTAGTTTTAACAGTGTACTTAATAATGATTTCACTTTTTTATCAAGTTTTCTCCATTTTTTATAAACAATATAAATTAACTGATATACAGAAAGACTTCATAAGAGCCTGTCCAGCTGAACTCTATCTTTAATTCCTCATTTTTGCTCTGGATATCATAAATGAGGAAGGAAAGGTTTGACTGTTAAGAAAGGTGAAGAAAATTATGCAGTTACAAATTTACAGATGGAGTGTGACTACAAACACAGATCTAGAATTAGGGACATTGCAAGTTCAGAGGAAAGAATGGTTAATGTAACAACCACAATGAACTGTCCCGGTGAGACATCTGAAATTGTGTAAAACTGTTTCCATCAGCGCAGAACAAAGGACCTACGGCTTGAAAGGCAGGGACACTGGATTCAGCACAGCAGGAGGCCGCATAACAAAATATTATAAATAGACCCTCCATTTATAGTTTCTGAGCTTTCGATAACTGTGATATTCTCAACCTTATGGTCCTAGTAATTTGGAACTGATAGATGAGGACTTTGCCCCTTTGAGACTATGGGAAACCTGGCAGAAATGAACAGGGAAAGAATTCAGTTTGTCTAGAGGAAACGCATTATAGGCACCTAACAAGGTTCCAGCACAACAGGCTGAGTTTTTGTAAAACATTTGTAAAAATGTTTTACAAAATTTACATTTACAAAAAATGTTAAAATTTGTAAAAACAGAGTTTTTACAAATATGTATGTTTTAAACATTTTCTAAGCCTACAGAAGCAGTCCAAACACGTTAAATTATATTATAGGCAAGTCGTACCAGCAGTGTACAGAGGGACACCCAGGAGACCTTCCTTAAAAACTTCAGGTGTGCAGGAGAACTGCCAGGGTGCGACCAGAGAGCATCCTGTCTGCTCCCACTGCCGGCACTGGAAGCAACACAACATACGGCTCCAGTGCATGTAGCAGTACTTTATGGGCATATATCGCAATTTCTGGCTTGTCTTCCAGCTGTTACCCAATTCAGATTCCTTCCTGAAAAATCTTGGCACATACATCTTGTTGATATAATTTCTAAGTATGCAGAAGACATGCATGTGCACCAGTAAAGCTATGGATCTTGTAGACTTAGGAAAGCGATACCTGTATTACATGCATGAATGCGAAGTAAGTATATTTACATATGCATAAAATGTAGATGTTTTTGAAATACGTGACAACATATGTGTACTGCAGTGCAAAGCAGTATCCAGGGGTATCATTAGGAGACACTTGAGTGGAGGCGATTAAGAAACTGTTTGCACTGGCACCGCTGAAATACTGGAGCCTTCTGCCTCTGCAGGGAGAGGCATTGTAACAACTTGAAATGTTTTTGTGACAGATCCAAGAATAGTAAGCCTTTCCCAGCACCAAGTACAATTGAAATGACAGTTTGCAGTCACTTGCTGTGTGTAATTAACGTCTCTCTGTATCTGCATCAGACAAGAGTTCTGCTGTGGAACTTCCACATATCTGGTAACGCTGACAGAGAAGAAGAATAGGTGAAGTGGCACCCAAATAGCACACAGCCCAGTGTATCTGAGTGTGGCCAGCTGCTCCATGATGTTTCAGAATCACAGCTGTCTCCTGGTCTGGTTTGGGCATTGTGTATATGCAAAGGCGTAGACCAAAAAACTAAGTACTTCAGCTAAGTATCCTGTGTTACTAAAGTAATGAGTCTTTTTGAAGCCTAGTCCACATGCAATTTTATGCAATTTCAGTTCAGGGGGGATTTTTTGCTGAAATAGTACATTAGCCCATCCCTGCACATCTGCAGTGTGTGCAATGTTATCAGCAGAGAAGGTGCCGTACACCAGAACAGCATACACCAACCTCCCATGATAAGCTCATCTTCCCTCTGGAGAGGCAGTTCTGCTTTTCCGATGGAGAGACTGTTAAAATGGTATGACTTGGTAGTGCAAATAAATCAATAATCGGGAAGTTTCATGGGAGTTTCTCCTTAAGCCTGGCCGTGTTGCTGCTAACTTGTTACAGCGCTGATTGTGCGGCTGAGAGAGCAGCGTACAGCATGTACACAGTTGTGTTAATATTCCTTGGAAACCTCCATGGGCTCCTCAGAGCAGCCTCAGGTAGGAGAGAGGTTGCCATCAAGATGATTACCTTCGTCTGGATCTGCTTTGAATGAGATGGGAAGGAATTGAAAAATCACATTGAGTATTTCTACTTAAAAATTCCTGGGTGTGAGGGTGCAAGATGGTTAAGATGCAGGTCATGACTGAGGAATGGTGCTGGTCCTATTACTGAGAGGCTGCCCCACAAGACTCACGTGTCGCACCACTTGGTGGCCATGAACATCCCTGAAGGGGCATAGGTGGCATGGGGGTGGTCACAGCATGGGTGTGGGTCTGAGCATATGGGATGAGGTAGGAAGAGCAGGTACTTGTTGATAACCTGCTGCTTGGTTAGATGAACACCTGCAGGCACAGCCTCTTGGCTGCCTCTCAGGGTGCTGTTCTTCTTCTGGCCTGGGACCCCAATGGGAAGCAATCATTGGTCCTTTGGCTAACAGGTAGCATCCAGGTCTCTGAGCCAGGGAGAGGCAGCAGGACGCATGGCACATTCATGAGATGAAGGTTACTGTGAGGTGGGAACACCTAAAGGACCCTGAGAAATTAAAATGTACCCTGTGAACACCGAGAGCTTGCTGAGAGTTGTGGCTTTGCGGCTGGAAGAAAGTCAGGCAATATAGAACAGTCTTCACAAACAGGGGAGGTTCTGGTCTTCGAGAAGCTTTAAGGAAAGGGGTTTACCTAGTGTTGCATGAAAAGGCAGCATCATCTCTGGAGGTGATACACCTCCCTTACTTTCGCTTAGGGAGCTTGAGACCCCTCATCATCGACACCATCCCTTATAGGTTCTGATGGGAGCACAGGGCTGCTTTCCAGCAGCACCATCCCAGGCCCTGGCCAGGACTGAGTGTGCAAGGCCATATTCTGGGGAAGTTAAATCCCTAAAATTGCATAAAGATCATCTGCAGCCCTATTTTCAAAAGCCTCGGTATTGATCTAACTCCTCTCCATCTGAAAGCTATCTAAAACACTTCGGTGAGAGTTGTAGGGCTGCGGCAGAGCACTTTGAACTGTGTTTTCCTCATACTCAGTGAATAGAGAAATGCTTAATTGGGTATTTATTTAATGTGCTAGAGCCAACAGGTGTAGGTAATTTGGAACTGCTGAGGACAAATCACCACGTGTAATGTTAGGACAGTTACTCCAGGGAGGAGAGAGGGAGGGGGAAAATGCCGTGTAACTATCTCCTCACACATCCTCTCTCATCTTTGCATAATATCCCAGTCCTGTGGGCCCCTGCCAGCAAAATAAAACAATGATCCTAGTCCTGGGGGCCTATTATTATTGATTTATAAAATACTTACAGCTAGTTGTGTTAAATGTGTCCTGCCTTTGCGAGAAAGAATTACTGGGCATACGGTGGTGTAAGACTGCGGTGTCATTATTATGCTATATGAGTTACACATAAAGGCATCTTCAAAATGTCTTTTTTTAGGCATTTCAACCACTTTATGGAAACCCATCTGGAAATAAATGTAGCTGGCCTAATGTATGTAATGAATTTAATGTGCCGTTCTTCCACATTAAGGAAAAATCTAATAGGATGATTGAGTGGGGCCAAACTTCTCCAGGAAATTCCTTTATAATACATGATTGAATTATTGTTTTTCTATTAGGGCAGCCAAAACATTCAGTGTCCTCGACAATACAGGATGTGTGCCGTAACTTTTTTGCCACTAAGCTAGGCATACTGTATCTGGACATATGCCCAGCTATTTGAGTATTTCCATTTGAATGATTTATTTATTTTCCAAAGAAAGACTACATAAGTTATACAGAACTCGGGAAATTTCTTTCGGATCAGACGACAGAACTAGGTGCCTGGCTGCCAAATGAATGAAATCTAAGGAATCCAGAGGCATTTACAGCAAAGCTGAGATTTTCCTAATGGATACCTAAAAGTTATGCTCATGAAACTCCTAAACCTTTTCTCAATAGAAATTGGGCACCTAACTCTCTTTGCAAATCCTCATCTCAAGTCTGCATTCAAGCCCCTAAGTATCCTGATTTTCAAAAATGTTGGCCTTCCAGCCGCAACCACGTAAGCTAGGAGAAGCTGCTGAACGTAGCACATGTGAAAATTGGATTATTTATTTATAAGCCTAAATATGATCCTAGGAGCCTAACTTTAAATGCCTTTTAAAACCTAGGACCAGATTCGATGATCTTAAGGGTCTTTTCCAACCTAAATGATTCTACGATTCTATAACTTGAATTTTTTTTCTGGAAAGACGTTGTGTATTTGAGACATCTACCTGCACTCCCAGGGGTTACAGCCATAAAACATATATAATTATTACCGCACATCATGAGAATATGCTAGTGACTTAGAGATATCCTGGAAACCCATATGTAAGTAAGTATATGGCTATATACAAGAGGAGACAGGGACAACAACTCCGGATTTTTCAAACTGTAGCTTGGGAAAAGGTGATGTATATTAGTGTAGCCTCCTAACCTTGTCTACAAGATCTCATGGCTCATTTCCTGTAGCGGTAGAGCTTCTTCCCTTCTGTCTTCTTAATAGGGGAGGGCAATTATTTTTCTTCTGTGAATAAAATATTTGCCCCCCAAAAGTAGTCCCAGGTCAAATTAGTCATATAGTTGCAGCTGGAAACTATTTTTGGCCTAGGTTTACAACACTGCAGAGGATATCCAGATACTTCACCGAATATTTAAGGCGCTCAGCCAGGGTGTGGGAGATGCAGGTTCAGATCTCTCTGGGGAAGTGGATTTGAATCCACCCCCTGGGAGGTAACTATCATCAGCATCTTGCTGTATAGGGAATGATGGGGTGAGAGAAAATGATTCAAGCAGCCTGAGGTTTGACCAGCTACTTGTCTCACTTGAGCTATGTGTCCTTCCGCAGCTCCTGAGCTGCAGGGGAGCTGGGACGGGGTACTGAACCAAGCAGGAGGCTCGGTTTGACCTCGCAGGCTAAACCAGACCACTTTTACATTCAACCATCATCTGTTTCAGCCGTGCAGAGGCGAGGTTGGGCTCACCTTCCCCCCGCCCCTCTCCCAGAGAAACCAGTGTTTGATTTCTGTGTTTCATTTCCTATTAATCCTCCTTAAACTGAAACTCAGAGGTTATCTACCACCGAGCCAGGATCCTTACTCATCCTGGCAGAGATCAGGTTCTGACCTCTGGGACATCAAATAAAAGCAAAGAAGGGGGTAATATTTATTGGCTTTATTAGTAACACAAAGTGAAAGACACCCAAGTGGGTAAAACTGGAGTGACTCAGTACCCGCTCTGTGCACAGGAGAGGTTTGACCTCTCCTTGTGATAACACTTCGTTACGTCTGCCCCACAGCCTTGCTCCTCAAGTTTATCCGAGTCAAACAGCTCACCAGGTTAACCCATACTTTTTGTGCAGGATTCTGAAGCCAGCTGAGTGTTTATCATCCTTGAGGAATCTAGCCCATAGAGGTTTGATTAATTTTTTTCATACACACATAAACAGATTCAAGATGTTCTTGTTCAGCCAGAGGATAAAGGTTTCTCCTGCTATCTCAGTTCTCCATCAGAAAAACGGTCAGTCCCAATGTGCCAAGATTCTCCCAAAGGCGTAATTGCCATCATCTGTGTTTACTAACGCAGGCTTACAGGCATCCTGAAAAACAACGACAGTGTCCTTTCCCAGCATGAACTCCGAAGTCCGGGTAGTCCCAGGCTTGAACTGCTTCTTAAGTGTACCTACAGCCAGGACGCCTCTCAGATAAGACCAGAAGATCCCATCCATGTTGCAGAAGTAACGCTGGTCAGCTTTGGTCAGTGGCCCAGCCTCTGAAGAGCAGAAATGTTAAACCCATGATTCCAGTTTGGACAAGTACAGAGCATGACCTAAACCTCCTTGGTTCACTCAGAGTCTTCACTTTCCCTCCTAAGTTGCCAAATCACGTTGTTAGACACTGCATAACTGCTGATGTGGTTTTGCACTGTTAGTGCCATGTATGGGTGGATGCTAAAAAGAGTCGTTATCGTTAGTGAATCCCCATTTGCTATAAAAAAAGCTCTGCAGCATTATTGAAACCTCATCAGAGGATTGAGCCATATACATCCACACAGAGCTCCCCAGGGTACCCCAGACCCACTTCTCCTTTCCTCCGACGCAGAGGGCAGGCTGTTTGTCCAGCACGAATCCAACCAAAGTAACAGTCTGAAAATTATTTCACTGATCTTAAATGAAGAAAAGGTTATTGGGTCTAGGATTCAAAGAAGTGAAAAATTTCCACCCTTCCGCCCTTCCCTGCCAAACCCCAAATATTTAAATTGAATGCAACTGCAACTGGACAAAAAAAAAAAAAACCGAAACCTGAATATTTTTATTATCTGGGATCTCAGCCTTGTTACTGAGAAATCAGGTTACAGAAGGTGGGAAAGAAAGTACATCTTAGAAAATCCTTGATCCCAATGCTACAGCCTTGTCCTTATGTCAGTGTCCTAACAGGACATGAGGTCATCATCTGGGGATGAAAGGCTTTTCTGCCCAATTCTTTTTTAATTCTTTGTGGGAGCAGGAGGTGCTTGCCATACAGTCTACTATAGCTTGCCTATGCTGTCTCATTTATGGTCTAATCACCACCACAGCTGTATTTCAAGCTGACAGCATGTGCATGCAGGTTCAGGATCTCTGCTCCTTTCTTTCTTTTTTTTTCTTCTAATTTGCATGCATGCACGTCCACACTTCAGATATACCAAATTATATCAGGTTTTGAACTTTCCCCCATTGTGTGCTATCACACAGAATTGTGCAAACTGGAATTCTTACTTCTGAGAGCCCGGAGCTTGTCAAAGCACTCCTCTAGGGAACTTTCTACTGATACGCTAGTGATGCTTTGCTGTAAGGATTCTTTCCATTTCTTGACTGAATAAAAGCTTTAAAAAGTGATTATTGCTAACATGCTTAAGCATCCAGTTTACCAAGGATGCAAATACAATTAATTTTAAAGAGCAAGAGATGGGCTTTGAGTATCATTAAAAGACGAGTGATTTTAGACAGATTTAGTTACCTAAGGTTATATAACAAGAATGTGTTTCTATACTCTAAGCGTCCTGGCAACTCTTAGGTAATCAGCATTTTTTAGTATGTTTGTCTGCACAGTAAGTGACCCAAACAGAGCCGCAATGCCTGCCATGCGTTATATTTAATATATACAACTACAGCTCTTCATTTTTTATTCCATTTGCTTATTCGTTTCTGGAAAGCTGATGGAGGACATGGGGAATGCTAACATGGAAAAGAACAAAAATATAGTAGAATTGTTTCTCACCACGGTTGTTTCCAAGATCTCCTGTTTACAGTGGTGTGTCCCATATTCATAGGTAATACTTTCATAACACACTAATTCAGTTAACACAGCCACCATGTGTATACTGGCTGAACGCATGTTTTAGCAGTTAAAAACAACCAGGAAATATATACCTACTTTCCTTCGCTGGAGACCAGACTTACATCATATCTGGTCAGAAAGTTGTGAGAGTAAGTCCACCAAAGCTATGCCAGAAAAGGACCTATCCCACAGCTAATTAAAGTAGGAAAGGTGTATCTGGGAGATGCCACTTGGCTACCAAAGACAGACTGGTGATGTGTAAAACATCACAAATGCTTACTTGCACCCTATGTCTACGCTTCATTTAGTCTGATACCTTGGAAACAAACGGTCTGGGAATAGAGGCAGCCAGGAACCCATCCAGAATTGTCCTGGGAGGCGGGGTCTGCATAATGCGGCTGCTTTCAATTTTCATGCATGCTAAGGTAAAGCTGCAAATGCCCTGCTCTGCAAACAGGTGCTGGTGCTGCTAAGCAGGGAATGGAAGCGGTGCCGTTAACTCCAGGGGCAAAGAGCTTCTCAGCTCACCAGCACCAGAAGACGTGGTGGTGGGTCCTTAGCAAAGGAAGAGCCAGGGTGAAGGTAAATTTCTCCACGCATGAAGAACCGCAAAATCTTTCACACAAGGGACAAATTTAGAACTGCTTCCAAGTTACCATATTTTTAACATGTTTTCATGTTAACAAAATAAAATGCCAGAATTCGGGATTCTCTGTAGCACGTGAACAGCTTTCCAGAGCAGTCTGGGGAAGGAGCTTGGTCACCGATTGCTACAGTTATACAATGTTAATAAATGTCATTATTAACATATTTGCTTTATTAAGCAAAATAATATGAATTCTTCCCTCATAAATTTTTACAGTAACTCCTCCCTGCACAGTGCTCTAGCTGATGAGGATTGTAGGTCTAATTATTGGAACATGTGCTTTAATGTGTTCTAATGTCATGTTTTCCTTTAATTGTATTATATCATAAGCCTGCTCTAGAAATAACACTATTAAAGTTTCCTTTCAAAACAAAGATCAATCAAAGAGACAAGTAATTATTTCATTATCCTTAAGAAGCTCATAACATAATGAAAGGAATGTTAAAAATAAACTGAATGGGTGTACTTCATTGAAAGAATAGATCAGTCCTAGCGCCTTTTCTCAGAGAGTAAAAAATTATCCAGGATTAAGCTTTCACAGCTTTGGGTATATGATGGATTCTCTGTTTCTAATAATTAAAGAGGGAAGCCTTTCTCCAATAATAAACTAAAAATGAAATCAGCAACAGTTGTATCTGAATAGAAGCAAACGCTCAGGGTTAAAAGCCAAAACTGCAGTTCTGCAGAACAGGCGGGGTTAGATGATGTTTGGGTTGACTGAGTCCTCTCCAGCCTGGCTTGGAGGAGACTCCACGTCTGAGATCTTGACCTGCTGTGCTGGGGATGCCATCCCTGCTGGTGGGTCCTGGGCAGCCTCAGCCCTGCGGTGCAATGGCAGGTCAAGACGGCATAGCCTGAGGCTGTGTTCAGTTCCTACTAGCAGGTCTCTGGCCTTTGGACGCCTTCAGCATGGCTTGGGAGGGAGTTTGAAGTGCAATGCAAGGGGAGGCTGCAGTGGAGGAAGCCCTGCTGGGATAACTGCCCTGCGGTTGTGCAGCCGGGGAAGGAGGAAGGGGCCCTGCCATCAGTACAGCGATACATGTCTCCAGATACACCAACGATGGATGTGGTCCTCCCTGTCCTGCAGGACACAGCACCTGTTTCTTCTGAAGAGGGAGTGAGTGAGGTTCCCTTCCCAAGCAACCCCTTTGAAGGGAATTTTGCAGAGCTTGATTTATGGGTCCCACTTTGATTTTTTTTGCAACTTATTGTAATATTGGAGCCTTTCAGAAGCTCAGATACTGAGGGAAGAAGCAGTGCGGAAGGAATCAGAGAAGAACTTTTGTAACAGAAAAGCTTTCCCAGGAAACTGTAAGAAGAAAAATCTAGGCAGGTAGGAAATGGGTCACAGGAGGAGCTTGTCTCTCCTCTTGGTTCTCTATCCGAATCTGACTTCTCTGGCCAGTAATCTAAAATTGACAGCATCTAGTAACCATTAGGCAGCCTGATTGCAGAAGGGGAAGGTAGCTTTGCTGAGCTTCTAAGGAATACGTCCCGTGTAGCAGTGGTGCCAGACGGACCCTGCAGCACAGAAGACAAAGTTTGAAAGAGCCAGAAAGAGCAAACTTCTCATTTCACAGGCAGAGCAAAATGCCTTGCCTCCCGTCTGCCTTGCTCAGTGGAGGGGGAAAACAAAATGGAAGAAGAAGGATCTCAATTCAGCCCCTGTGCCATCGGGCAGACCAGGTGAACTTCATTGCTACCCCTGTGCTCCCTGCCCAGCAGCCATCCAGGACCAGGGGAGCCATTAGTAGTGGTTTGCAGTTGGGTCGCTCTGAACAAGCTGTGCTGAAAGCAGCTGTTTGGACATCAGCTCTACCTACGTGGCCATTTTTACCAGCATAACTCTCCCAGACGGATGTGAGTTTTTTCTCCTCGCAGCAGAACTAGGCTGGCGGTGCCTTCCTGCCACTGGTTGGACCTGAGCTTGGAGTGGGAAATAGCCCAGCCAATACTGCTTACACTGAAAAATATTAAATAAATTACAGTATCTCCAGGGATATTTATTTTTGTAGAACCAAATATGCCAGGCATTGAGATAAATCCAGAATAGATGACTCTGTATGTTACATATATTTGGATGTCTCTTCTAAACTGGTCAGACTATTTTAACTCCCATTGCTCGCATTTCCCTGAGCGAGGCAAGGAGTGGGAGCAGCTGCACGTGGCCATGATGCCAGGTGTGGGAACAGCTGGCAGGCTGGGTACGAGGGCTTCGTTCTGCTCGCTGGTAGCAATGACAAGGGTTTCAACAGGACTAAACTGGGTCCTGACTTCCAGAAACAAAATCCTGCTTGGCATCACTGCATCCCAACATGGCACCATTGTTGGTTTAGCCAGTTTCTCAATCTATATAACCAGTTCCTCAATCTATATAACCAGTTCATCCCACTTGAGGTGTATGCATTAGTATTAATTAAGGTGGACACCCTTGTGTCTTGCGTTTGCCGAAGCAAACTCCCTGCCTGACCCTTTGCACCTTTCTTTTTGCTGTTTCTTTCTCTCAGGGAGGCCTTGCTGTGGCAATTTCTTTCACATGTTCAAACTGTTGTTTTTCTAACACAAAATACTATACATTTTCAAAAGCTTAGTATGGAACATATATTTCTAAGTCACGTTTCTCGCCAAAGGAGTAGTGAACACTAAATGTTGGCTGTAGACAGTGGTAGACTTGGGTTTTGGTAGTTAACCAGTAAAAATATTAAAACAGGCAAAGTCTGTCATCACATAAGAGACAGCTTTCAACTTTACTAAATGTCTTTCTACTTACAAAGTTAATGGAAACCAGTCACAATGATAAAATCTGTGACTGTCTTAAAAAGAAGGAACTCTTGGTTCCTTGTGGTAGAAAGAAGACTGGAATTTAAATTCTTGGGCTTTCCCTCCTCATTTTTAATTCCTTTCATTTGATTAAAAGAAGGTTTTAAAAATGAACAGTCCAATGCAGGAAGAAAAGAGAAACATACATCTTAGCAAGATAAAAACCCAACCCTAAAAAAAAAAAAACCAAATCTTGCAATTATGAGAAATCCAACAGCCCCAAAACATGCGGACCCAGAGCACATACAGAAGGTAAACAAAACCTTGGGCAAAAAAGGACAAATGCAGGAATGTTACTGGGTGATGCCTGATAAAAACATGACGGGAGAAACCACCATGCAAACCACTTGCAGCTCAGGAAAAAGAATAGCAACTAGGCAGAGATGGGAGTTGCAGATAACAACGTGTGGAAAATTTCTGAGAGAAATCAGGGAGAAAAACAAGGGCGATATTCACATAAAGACAAATCTAAGAGATCCAGATGTGCTGAAAGGCCAGCAGAGAGGAGAAAATCATGAAGGAAAGAAGTGAGAACATGGAGTTGAAGAGTTGTGATAGCTCTGGAGAACCTCACCAATTATGGGGCATTATGAAAGGAGGAAAAACATGGCAGATCTTCTGCCTCACCTCAAACATCTCTGCCTGAAGAAGGAGGTTGGACTACAACATAGTGCTGCTGTTGCAGCCTTACTACAGGTCAGCTCTGGAAGCAAACCTCAGCTCTTGCAAGCACTTTGTGAGAGAGGCTGTCCTTGTAGCTGTTTTTGCCTGATGCAGCACACTGCAGGCTCAGTCCCCTGCTAGGGCTCTGAGACAACTGCAGTGGCCCAAACAATAAATAGCAGAATATAGTCTAAACCTCACAGCATCAAAACTGAATGAACTGACTCTTGTTAGCCTAGAAAAGATAAGATTGGCCATTGAAAGGAAGCCAAAACGCAGAGTCAGCTGGTATTTAGTGCAGATTTTTGTCCACCCTCTGGAATACTCTGAAAGAGTGATGAAAGGGGAACTAATACTTTCTACCCTATGAAAACTTCTGTTGTAAAAATGGTCTGGTCTGGTCTGTGCTAGAATGAAGCCATGACTTCCCAATGTTTTACATGAACAACCAGAGAAAGAGAAAGACTCTCACCACAGCACATATTAGCCCAGTAACCTGCCTGTTAAGACCCACTGTTAAGGTCAGCTCTCCCCTATCTCAAGTGGATCACCACAAGGTTATCTTATGGTTGGGGTCTTTTCTTCATTTTGATAACAAATTCTAGCCTGGACTGAGAAATCTTCCCCAGTCACTGTTAGAACCAACATGGTCCAACCTACCCTGACAAAAAAGTTTTAATTTGGACAAACAGCCATACAGACATTTCCCCAAAGAAAAGGGCTTAACTGATTTTTTCCCAGAAAACTCTACTTTCAAATGCACATGCCCTTGTAGGGTCTGATCCAAACATGTCAAAGGCAACTGGGTGGATTTTTCTAACCAAGCATTAACCATGTGCGAGCTGGATGTTTAAGCTAAGAAAATCCCTAGGTTGCTGTTCTGATCTATGGAGCAAGAGAGAAGTAACCATGCATACTGATACTGACTCACCCATTTTAGGTACCTGTATCAGAGTGGCATGAATCATTCGCTGGAATTTCTCATAGTCTCATTCACTGGAGACTATATTTCTCCATAAATGAAAGAAGTCATCTAGTTGGTTACCTACTAGTTACCTAGTTGGTAAACTACACTGTCAAAGGTCATAGAGATTAATTCCAGTCTGTTTTGCCGTAGACTTGGGTTAGACTCAGGATCCTTCAAGTTCCGTTATAAAGAGCCACTAATATATCACATTAAGACAGAACTGAAAGTTACTGCAGTCGTAACTGTTCCTGTTGGAGGAGCCTAAGCTTCATTTGGGAGGCCAAAACGTCGTATGAAAGCCATAGATACGAACGTGTCAAAATAGCATTCACTAAACACGCAACTCGTCCTTGTCTCTCCTCTTCCTCATGCTCTTCTCTACTGATAGACCTGTATCTTAGCAATGTTAATGTTAAAATGTTAAAAAGTGCTGGTTACCTGTGCAAAAGCTTACAGTTTCACTTAAAAAGGATCTCAGCAAATGGCCAAGTGTAGCAGAGGCACGCAGGCATTTATGCTGCAATGTAGCTCTTAAATGATTCCTCTTAAATGTTTAGACTTAGTAATTCCAGTCAATTTTGAGAAATATTGATAGTTTTTAGTAGTAATGGACAGTACATAATTACTAAAAACGTAATATTTTTACACCTGGGCTCTTTTATGATAGTATTACTCCTGTGCAAAATTAAATGTCAGCAAAAGAAGAGTGATTCTAAAATGAAATTTTAAATAAATGTATTATTACGCTGAGGAGGTAGTATGGTGATTTAATATCGTGACTAGTCACACCTGAATAACTAAAGAGTTTGTTTTCACAGGGAAGCGCTAAGTTTACTAAAGCGAAGGGAAAGTATTTTATTACAAATAGATTATCTTAGCGCTTTCACTCAGTTTGGTGCAAAACTTCATGTGGAAACTGGGATTTGACAGAAGTGTAGCTGGGGGGGGGGGGGAGCAAAGGAAAAAGAAGGAAAAAGTTATCAAAGCAAGGTCCCTAAACACGAAATGCTGTGGAAGACATCCAGAGCAGCCAAGGTCCTTCCTCCACAGCTGTGGGTCCAGGCTCTGCAATAAGACCCCCCCGGGGTCCCACACAGGTTACTGTACTACCGGCAGCAGTCCAGACGGCAGCAGGATCAGGGACGCCCCATAGCTCTTTGGGGTGAGATATGCAACTGTTCAGGGCTAGAGCATCTCCCTCTCCACTGCTGTCAGTAGTCATACTCCTGCTGCCAAAGGCTACTCTCCACCCATTATAATTTATAGGGCTGGAGAATTTGTGATAGCTCGGTTTTAATTCTGTTTAACCAGTGTACACCAGGTGCTCCAGAAACGCAAAAGAAAGTTATATCTTTTCATCTAGAAATTTCTGGAAGGAACCTAATTTGTTGACAATGCAAATTCATAAAATCTATTTCATGAGTACACGGTTGTTGGAGTGCAGGGCTCTGCAATGCAGGAGGTCGTTCTTATTCTGACTGGGAAAGGGCCTGTTTTCATTGTGGGTCTTCTTAGAGCTGGAAGGCAGATTTGTCCTCAGACATGTCCACCGTGTCCTCCTGCAGGAAGGAGAGAGGTGTGGGAGGCCACACGGCTGAACCATTGGCAAGGGCGAGAGAATGCTTACCTGCTTTTCTGACAACAGACCAGAATGCGTCGCTTGTGTTATCCTGGATCCTTTTCCTTGTCTCTTTCTATTTCAGCAGCACGAAAGCTGTGCAGGAGATATTTGAGAACCTCAGCCCAATAACAGCAGAAAGATTCTGAATATCTTTCGGAGGAAAAGAAGAGTGTGCATTTCCTCTGCTAGCCACTGTCCCCTCAGCTTCCCTTACCTACATCACTCAAACAAGGATTCAAACCATTAGGAGAAAAGTCTTCATCTTATAGAAAATTTTTCTGCTTTTTCCTGAAATGTCCTCTGTGTTACTTTTTGTAGCTTCCTTATTTTCGATCAGTGCAGTTTCCCTTCTGTGCTGATTTCTTGCATCAGTTTATTCATTAGATAGGAGGATGTAAAAGAGAATTAAAAAATAAAGCAAAAATAAGGATCTGTTCCCAAAGCCAGTGAAAACAATGGGAGTCAAAGAAACTGGTGTTGACAAAACATTTTATTTTCCTCAGGAGAGAAAGAATGATCCTAGCCAATGTTTTATAGAACAAAGATTCCAGTAATACGTCCAACACAGCAAAATGTAAATTGACATCACATTTAGGTTCTTCCTTTCTTGCTGATAGTGACACTCACCTCAGATTATATTTGATGAGTACACTGACAGTCATCATTATTGTATTAACTGCATACAGCATGGACTTTAATCTTCCTATGGGGTTTTAGGTTGACTACTGTACGTATAGTTTCTGACTGCTGAAAGCTGAGGGTAACCCCTAAAAAAGATACAATCTCTTTTTTTTTTTAGCTTTGGAAATTACAAACAGAAGAGCCTGTGATGTAGAGACACACACAGAAGGAAATGATCTGAGAGAGGAGACTTTAATAAGCTAAATAGGCTCAGCCTAATGTACATTCATGTCTTCATTAATTTAGTGGATGATTTTCAGAAGAGTGAGCCTTTCTTCCTCTGGTGTAGGCAAAATGCAGCTAAACTCACCCCCTGCTGATTTGCTATGGGTAAAATCATCTAGCAATCACTTAATCTGAAAGCAAAAATCCTCTTAGGTATTTTCCCAAAGACGTCCTTGAATAGGCTAAGCGTAGGCAATCGTATGTGGAAGATAACGGTTTAGCTGAAGATTTTCCTACAGCACAGTCTCTGCATTGCTTCTCTTTCGCTCAGCTGCAACCGATGGCTTGCAAACGATGGCTCTCCCTCCTCCTGCTTTGAGGAGGGAGCACTAGTGGTCTGTGCCCCAAGTAGCTTACAGCTGGAATTCAGATTTAATAAGTCAAGTTAGAGGAAATCTCATGGGAGGGAGCCGTCACATGGGGTCACATAAATGAAAAAGCAGCTCTCAAGAAGCGGGCACGTCTCGGGATATTGGTGCCAAAACACCACTCATGAGAAGCTGATTGAATGACAAGAATATCTCTGTTTCCACCCCATCTGGTCTACGGCACTCATTCATCAATAGAGAGCCACCACGCACCAGCTTCTCCCATGGCACGCAGAATAAAACAGGCAGGGAGTGAATGAGGGCTCCAGCTTAACGCGTCACCCCAGCGCCCTGCGCGCAGTGGAGGATGCGCTGGAACTGCGGAAGGCAATTCGGAGTTGTATAAAGCTCTTAGGTTAAAAAAAAATACGTATCCTAATACGGGAATAATCCACTTTGGCTGAGGAAAATTTAATGCAAAATAACAGTTTGCTCAGATGCTTTTATTTTTTTGGAAACTATTGACATTTGGGGAAATAGCTGCCTCTCCAGCGTATTAGCTTTAGGGTAGCTGTTGGTTTTGCCCAGAGGTTGTGGTCAGGAAGCTTTCATTTGCAGGTGCTGTACCATAGGTCTGGAGGGAATTATCTGGATAGGGTACTTCATTCTCCTTATTATACTTCGAACATAGAAAATACACTAAGCCACATGAATTAACTTAAATAAATAAGGCCTTTTATCTCACTGGTAATCTAAGTGCTACAAACTCTATTGCTTAACACCATCCTAACTCTGACCTACTTTCTTTTGGGAAGCCTGGTATCAGAAATGGATTTCAGCTTCCCAAGTACCAAATATTGCTCTTGCAATTAAACACTTCTTTTTTTTTCTTTTTTCTTTTTTCTTTCTTTCTTTTTTTCCCCAAGGCTGTTTAAAAGATCCTCTGATTAAAAGGCATCACATTTCAGTATTGATTACCCATGCAGCTTGTAACTGATATTTTTATTTTGCTTTGTGGTTTTAATAGTATGCTTGACCTCTGCATTTGGAGGCTCACTTAATGCTTACAATTTCTTATTTGATTGCCATGATCTTTTTTCTGATTCCTTATTCACTGAATGTGACCAAAAATTGTTTAACTGCAGTGCTTGCCTACAGTGAGATAAAAATATTTTTCTGTGCGATGCATACCCCCATGGCGGTCTTTGCTACATGACAGTAAGGCAGAGATCCTTGGTGTGATCTGATATGGTAATCTGCATGAGCTGATTTCTTTTTTGGTCTCGGTTGATTAGGTTAAACCATATTGAGAAAGACTTTTTACCCTTTAGTGGCTCATTTGCCTCCGGAAACTGTGTCGGTTGGCAGCAATGTTGGTGCCATGGATTAACTAATGAATTAGTATTAGGCTTCAGTAGTGAAAGATGAGATATTCTTTCTCCTCTCCCAGTCTTTAAGTGATGTAGCTGGTCCAAATCCATTAATGTTTTTGCTACCATCCTCCAGCAATGTGGGAAAACAAAAGACAAAGACTATTCGTGTCAACAAGAAATCTGGGAAGAGAAAAAAAAAAAAAGGCTTTCATAATCAAAGAAATGTCTCTGTCCTTATACAGTATAAAGCAGGAGTGAAAAATGAAAAATATTTATGATTCCCCAGCAATAAACGTGCCTGTAGTCTGAAAAACAACATCAATATACACAGAAATAATCAACATGCCATTTTAACTGTGCATATTTCAATTGAAAAACAAACAGCTTTGAGAACCCACCAAAAAAACCTCCCGATTTGAGGTGTACAGAGCATATATTCACACTGCCACATGATGGATGCATAATGGTTTCCTCCAGACAACCAACCTTAAAATATCTTAGACCTTATTGTGTTATTGGTGTTTATAGTTTCTACTGCAGTCAAGCCTAAGAGCCCTAGGGCCCCAATTGTGCTGTGGATGGCATAAACAGAGCAAAAAGACAGTCCCTGTCCCCCAGATACTGCAGTCTAAACGAAACCTCATCTGCCACCTGCTCTTCCCTCTAGTATATGGTTTGTGTTTTCTCTAGTCTAAATCTTCAGTGTGTAATCTCTCTGAGGTAGGAATTTGTTGCTAGCACGCCTGGATGGCACTGGGTTTTGAAGGGTTGTTGAATGAATAAACAATACACTGACTAGAGCTTTATAGCTGCCTCTTTTTGTTTTCTTTTTTTTTTTTTTTTTGAGAATGGACTCCAATGGCTTTTGGAATATTTACACTGAGATTGTTTTTTTGGAACCCACAGAAATACAAGCCATAATACTCAACATATTTTATTTTCTGTGCTGTTGTGTAATTCCATTGTAATTCTCTGGAATTCTATTGAAATTCTTTTTGGAGATGCCTCTGTCCTTTGCTGGATCTGGCCAAGGAATTGCATGTGGGCTAGTGAGGAGTCTTAATACGACGGTGGAACATGTCCATCCACACTACTGCGATTCCAGGCAGCCAGCTTCTTTTTCAATGTCTTTCTTAAAGGCTGTGGCACTGAATGAACCAGCACTAGAGTCAAGCAGGGCATTAGAAGCCAATATATTTTCTGTTATCTAACCTGCAAAAAACATTTTCTCATGTTTCTTTCTGCCATTGTTTATTTTTAAGGAAATAAAGGTCTAGGCAAGTAGCAATCCTACTACTATGGATCAGTTAGGGTTTAAACTTACCAAGTCAATTATAAAAACTATTTTCATTTCCCAGGCAGATCCACCTGAAAACTAAATGATGTCAGCTGTGTTTTAGCACACACTTTGGGTCGAAGTTGTCTCCTCTCTGCTTTGCACCTTCTCCAGCACTCTGAGGATAGCGGGTAGTTAGAAATCTCCACCATCCATGGCCTTCCCCGAGTCCCTTCACTTTTACCTTTGCTTTTTCTCTCCTTCCAGCCTCTCATAGCCTGTATTGTCACCTGTAACTTCTTGCTAGACTTGCCCTGCAAGAAGGCTTCTTCCACTCTTCTCTTTGAGAGTATAATTAGTGATCTGTAATAAAGGTACATCTCCTTCCCTGGACAAGCCTGGATGGCATCGCTGTGCCATTGCTGCTCGGCTAACACCCATGCAACTCCGCCTGTCTCCACAAAGCCTCCACCAGCACCCGGCGTTGCTGGTTATGAGGAGGAGGCTGAGCCTCACCTGCAGTGGAGGTGCTCACCCTGTTCACACCACCCCACTTTCATCCAGCTACTCCAGGCAGTGGCTGCTTAACTCAAAATCTCTCTGCTGCTCCCTGACCAGGGCTGGGAAACCCACCACCACCACGTTCCTCTCAGCGTGGCTCAGGCAGTCAGGCACTGCAGTGAGCTACACTCCTTTAAAAATGTGACTCAGGCGCATCGTAACCAAATACCTGAAAAATCAAAGCACGAGAGAGCCCCCTTACTATGTCTAACCTGAGGCTAGTGCTTGTATTTGCTACTAATGGTGAATTGGGTTGCACGTTAGTCCCCTTGGATAATGTCTTGCATGAAGTCCTAGCCCTGCTGCTGGCCCTACATCCCAAGCTCTCCAAGCCTGATTCATGGGGCAAACTTCAGCCTGAGTACCACTGCCCTGATTTTCGCTGCTTGGTTCTGCCCCTGCCCACTCTGTCTTTTACTAAAACTGCCTGTGAGTCGTTCAAACGCACAGAAGTCTGCTTCGTTTCTTCACCCAACACCGTCATGATCAATTGTTTCAGCCACTTTGAGATTTCTGCAGAACGTGTGCCAGTTTTATTTCCAAGAATGCAACATCACCAACATTTTTCAATTATTCAGATAGGTTTTAGCTTGTCATCATCTCCATCTCACTGGAAGGAATTATGCATGCTTGCCCTACCTCTGATCTCGCTGACACTAATGTGATGACATTGACACTGCAGAGGTTCTTCCAATTT
>NW_008824986.1:13957229-13960425 GCF_000699105.1 Pygoscelis adeliae | reverse complement strand
AAAGCAGGATCCGTCCCTAGCATGTCGCCTCTCCTGCCATGTGGAGCAACGCTGAGCTTCTCAGTGCATCTGGTTTCAAAATAAACCCTCTACAACAGACAAATATGTTAAACCTTTGAAAGCCTCATTTCCAGGTTTCAACAACATTCTCTTCAGAAACGAGCACTTAATGGAGTTCATTTAAGGTTGTTTAAGCCACAACTTGCTGTCAGCACTATTTACCACTTCAGTGGCTCGGCTAGAGCCTCAGCTGTTGTAAGCCAGTTCAGTGCTAATAACGGAGTCCTCCTGATTTACATCAGCTGAAAATCTGACCGAGCTTCTGCCAGGCTGACAGCCTTCCTCTGCTGGGTTCCAGTAGCTGTTTATACACTCACTCAGTGCAGACAGTAGTAAAAGCAGTTTTTCTTTTGACACTCCTGTCTGTGCTCTATTTTTAATATAAGACCAAACAAGCGTGGCAGATGTTCCAGTGTGGTGTCCTCTATTGACTGGGCACTTCAGCCAGGCAGACACCAGGATTCGCTTTGAATGGCCTCAGAATACGGCTGGATCAGTTCATCAGTGGTCCCTTGTACTCCTCTTTCAGGGACTGCATTCAGGGTATTTTCTCCCCAGTCCTGGTTTCTCCTTTGGAAACTAATAGAGGCAGATCTCTTCATTGCACTGCAGTCCCCTGCTCCTTCTGCACTCCTTGACTTCGCTCATCTTTCTTAACTGGGCTGAGAGGATGGACCTTCCGTTTTCCAACCATTACTTTTTAATTCTCTCTGCTTTTTTCCAGGTAGAACAGCTCAGCTCCATTACAGCCACTGGGCTTTTTACTTGTTGCATCTGTAATTTCTATTCCTGCTCCTTTTTGACTCCTCTAAACTCGGCTCCCACAGACCCAAAATAACTTGGGGGTACTGGAAAAGCTGGACATGAGCCAGCAAGGTGCGCTCGCAGCCCAGAAGGCCAATCGTATCCTGGGCTGCATCAAAAGAAGTGTGACCAGCAGGTCAAGGGAGGTGATTCTGCCCCTCTACTCTGCTCTGGTGAGACCCCACCTGGAGTCCTGTGTCCAGCTCTGGAGCCCTCAGCATAAGAAAGACACGGACCTGTTGGAGCGGATCCAGAAGAGGGCCACAAAAATGATCAGGGGGATGGAACACCTCTCCTATGAGAAAAGGCTGAGAGAGTTGGGGTTGTTCAGCCTGGAGAAGAGAAGGCTTTGGGGAGACCTTATTGTGGCCTTTCAATACTTAAAGGGGGCTTATAAGATAGGTGGGGATAGACTTTTTAGCAGGGCCTGTTGCGACAGGACAAGGGGGAATGGTTTTAAACTAAAAGAGGGTAGATTCAGACTAGATATAAGGAGAAATTTTTTACGCTGAGGGTGGTGAAACACTGGCGCAGGTTGCCCAGAGAGGTGGTGGATCCCCCATCCCTGGAAACATTCAAGGTCAGGTTGGATGGGGCTCTGAGCAACCTGATCTAGTTGAAGATGTCCCTGCCCACGGCAGGGGGGTTGGACTAGATGACCTTTAAAGATCCCTTCCAACCCAAACTATTCTATGATTCTATTCTATGATTCTATGAAATCTTCCCAAAGCCACCGTGCTGACCCATTTCCAGTTATGCAGATTAAAATTATCAACATTTTTTACTTTAAGCCATTCATCATCTTCTAAGGTTCTGCACTGGTTAATGCTGTATCTGGAGCCTGTAGAAAATACACTGTCAACTTACACAGCCAAAGCCCCGCAAAATGGCAGCCATCTGCTTCATGGTAAACTGGCAACACAACAGTAACTTTCAGTAAGCTGAGAAGTGGATGATTTTAACGAATAAAACCACTACGCCTTCTGTCTTTTACTTCTATAGTAAATTTAATTTTATTATCTTTCTCCCAATTTGCCACAGAATTTTGCTGAGAGCCATCATGACTGAATTGCAACATGGGAGGTTTTGACCCTCCGAGTTATTAGATTGCTAAAATTGCAGTTTTCACCTCCTGCAGAAGCCCAGCTTTTTTAACAGTGGGAAGCAACCACTTGCAGTCAGATCCAGACATCCTATTTTGAAAGCTGCCAAGGGAATTCTAACTTCCATAGCCCATCCCCATTATTTACTAGGTGAAGAATGGTGGCGTCACCCAACGGGTCATGCTGAAGGACTGGGCTGGAGCAGAGGGCACCAGGAGCTCAGGGACATCACACCAGTGGCCCTGGGGACATGTGGGGAGCTGTCATTTGGGAGAGGGAGTTAATAACTGGCCTGGGTGTTAACCCAGATCTTGGGGTGGAGAAACCAGGATGCAAAGGGTTGCGGAGACTTGTCAATGCACCACGTGGCCTCAAAGGAAAATGTTGAGAGGCAATTTTTGACATTGCCAGTAAGGAAATGTTTTAAAGAGAGAAGAGACAAGTCCGCAAACACATGGGATCAGCTTAATAATAAAAGCACCGTATTCAGATCTCTGTCTTAATTTCCTTTCTGAACTTGAAAGCTTAGAGTTATTTTTACCATATTTTAAAGATACTTTTCTCCAAAAAAAATTGTTTTAAAAGCAAAAATATGAGACTTTCTCCTAATTGTATGCTTTCAGCAGCTGGAGCATTAAGGGAAAGTATTATACATGGCATGAAAAAATTGTGAGAGCTGACAACAAGAAATCTTGCTTAAGAGAGATCTGTTCCTCCCAGAATATTTGTGATTTCTGAATTTAATCTTCATGTACAGATCTCACATTTTTGTGTCTTTATGAGCTAATTTTAAAGGGCATATCAGGATATTGTGCTCCAGCACTGTATGTTAATAGTTTCCTGCCTCCCTCCAGGAAAAATGGAATATTTCTTCTCTGAGCTTTTCACACGCTCTTCTGCCAAGTCAAAGCAGAAAGGAAAAACTTTGTACAATATTTTATTAGGCCAAATGTCAATTTGTTTTTCTGAAATCTTTACCAATCTTCCTGGCATTTAATATTCAAACAGAAAAAAAAAAAAAAGAGAAAAAGAAAACCAACAAAAACAATAGGGCTTTCATTTCATCCAGCAGTGCCTGAGACATCCAACAGGCCATGATACATAGAGCCACATTTCTTTCATACATAGAAAAGGGGGCAATTCAACACACTAGAGAAGGTGGATACCATCTGGGTAAAAAGGAAAGGGGTGGAATTGCTTTGTATTTGTGAGCCTTTTAAATCACATTT
>NW_008824986.1:13948416-13957200 GCF_000699105.1 Pygoscelis adeliae | reverse complement strand
CTGGCTAAAGACAGTATACCTCCCATTTTTTTGGACCTTGATCTTGCCCATCAAAGACAGACTTTTTCCACGTGTAAAAAAGATTTCAGTTTCCACTCCACTCAGAAAACTTCCCACATTTCCAGCTCAGTTCAGTGTTGTTTCACTAGAAAACACAGCACTGATGTAAGCAGAACTTTTTTGCATATCAACATCATTTGGTGCTTAATACATGAAACACATCAGCGCAGATGCTGATCAACCAGGAAAGCCCAGCTGGGTCAGGTATAACATCTAACATAAGAGCCCAAGAGTTTGCAAGCTTAATTTCCAATGCAGGGGCCAGTGCTTGATCACCCCACTGAAAGACGCTCCCATCTCTTCAATCCCAGCCTCTCACAGCAGCTCTCCTGGCCATGTCCAAACTGTACCCTGGCCATGCCCTTGTATTAAATCCGGGCATCCCAAATGTGTGCCTCTGCCCCTCCTACATCCTTGCTGTTCCCCAGTGCACACAGAGCAGGGGCAGAGCCTGAGCAGACCCCTGCCTGGATGGCTGGAGGTGCAGAGCTGCTCCGTGTGTGCCCATATGCCTCTGGGATTCAGCCTTCAGCTCCAAGGAAAACACCGTCTGCCCAGGGAATCCCTTCTATAAAAGAGGGACAGAAGCAGTTTTGCTTTTCTGCTTCCTGAGGGCTGTGGAGAGACTTGGGTAAGCAACGCTTCTAAGCGTCTGAAACAAGACCTAGTTTTTAATCCAGTTTTGCTTTTGGCAGGGACAGTACCCACAATTACCTGTCGGCAGGATTTGTATTGTATTGAGAGTATATCCAGCAAGGCTCAGGGGTATCAACTACATATCTAAATGACTTCTGAGCTGGAACTCTTTTGCATTTTCAGCCCCACCACTTTTAAGCACAAAAAGGAGTTGAATTTTACTTAAAAGGTTTTTACTCCAGTAGCCCAGTGTGCTAGCAGCCTGTGGGATCACTTTTGTCCCCTGGGTATTACAAAGGGATTCGGTTTGGGACCTCGGCCTGTGTCAGGGGTGTGTCTGGGAAACAGAATTCATCCTGTTTCACCTTGAGCATGACACAGGTTTTTGCATTAATGCCATGCCCAGAAGAGTGGATTCTCCCCAAAGCCCCATTGGCAATGGGCTATTGGCACCAGCTGGTCTGAAAACATGCTCCCTTTACCTGCCAAACCTAACTGCCATCTTCTGTTGGACTGTGAATTGCTGCTGCTGTAGCAGTAGTTCTTTCCTCTGCCCCAGGAAAATGGGGCCTCGCCGCTTTGCCTCTTGGTATTTATTTCCCCCGCTGTCAAGGGACACTGAGGTATGTCAGGGACAGCACAATAAACAGGATGGCAGCTAGCATATCTATTCACATGCCCACGTGTTATTCCTCCTGCTGCAGAGGAACATTTTCTCCATTGAGCTTCAGTGAAATGTCTATAGGACTCTTGCACTGAAATCCCAAAGAAGCCTGCCCTCATGGATCATCTTTTTAATTTTTTTGCAGGGCTGTACAAGCAATAACTCATCAGCGGGAAGCAAGAGGTACTTGAAAGTAAGAGATTTACCCAAGAGCACAGAGTAAGTCAGTACAGACTGTAAGTCAGTAGCAGACCCCACATGCTGGCTTGAAAGCTCCTTCAACATATTTATTATTTTCATGATATCATATATTAACAATTACTTAGGAAGAAGTTTATGAGTCTTAATATTCATCTGGTTAATACAAGAATAATCATTCCATCAGTTAATGCAGTTGGCTTGATAATGTTAAGGGATTCCAAAGATTGACTCTCAGCATCCATAAATCTATAAAACCCCTACATTTACCTAGGCTCACATGCCAGGGCTGCTGTGTGGTGTTATCATGTCACTGTAGCAGTCCTCATTCTGCAGTAACAGCTATTTCATCACTGCTGCCTCCCTCTGCCTCCTGCCCGACTAAAAGTGACAACCGGTGCTAGGTCCCTGAAGACCTTGTGTAAATCACCCATAGCCTGGAGGGAGGACAGAGGCAGATACCTCTGTGCAAGTGCTGACCTGAAGGCATTTCCCTTGATAGCACAGAGGACATTTCACCAACCTGCCAGAAGGATCCACTGACCCATAGGACCAAACCTCGTTGGAGAAAGAAGTTTTTCAGAGTGCTAGAAGGAATATACATCAATGACACTGCAAGTAAGAGTTCACAACTTTTCCTTTGAAGTATCACAAAAATGTGTCCGAAGGGTGACATGCTCCTTTACCTGATGCTCTACCCTTCTAAAAAGATTTCACTTTAAAGTACAACTTTCAACAAAGAGCTTTTTGCCCAACTCTGATCTTTTCCCTCTGGTGTGGTCTGTGCAGGACCCATTAATTTTTTAACCTTCTTGGCTATTAGCCCGTTGGAGCGATCTGGCTAGGATAAAAGAAAATTACGATATTACGTTTTCCCCTTCTGGCATCCTTGCACCCTTCTATTTTTTAGTAATAAACCTGTTAACAACAGAGAGGTTCCTAAGGAGCTACTGTATGTTAGACATAGCCAAAAAATCAGCCATAGGCAAAAAATTGCTTCGAAATAAATTTCAACAGAAATTTATTTTTCATTGAAATCAAAAACTTATTTAAAAATACCTGCTTTCCTCTACTTGTTTTTTTGGGGAAAAAAAACACTTTGGGGAAAAAAAATAATTTCAGGTAAAATATTTTCTGGTTTCTGCTAAAAAAAATCTGAATTTCACCAAAAGAAATACATATTTTTAACAGAATGTCAGTGAGCTCTCCTGTACATGGATAAGTAATAAGAGGATGACGCATGGCCCAAACAGTGTGCAATCAAAGTGATCTTTAGGCATTTTTAAAGCCTTACAGAAGTCGGCATTGATTCAAGCTCCCTTTTATCTTTTCTTTTTTCTATGCCTTCAGCTCCCAGCTAAAGGATTATCGCAGCTGATTCGGGGTAGAGGAAGGAAAAGTACAGCTCACTGGGTTTTGGCAGTGGCCTCCATCGTCGCCCCAAGAAGAGCTTTTCTGGAATGTCACATTCCTGCAGGAGATTAACAACCAGGCAGGAGATGGGGTCGAGATCCTGCCTTCTCCTCGAGGCTTCAAGGCTCGCGTGAAGGCTTGTGGTCTTCATTCTGCCTTCTGCAAAGATGCCGGCTTTGGGTCTGAGTTCAGCACGTGGACCTCTCCAAGATCTGGAAACGTGAGGATCCTGTGTTTTGGTTGAGTTTCCCCCTGTTTAAAACCTGCTGTCATTGCCTTTGGTAAGTTGTGATCAATGTATATTTTATAAACCACAGGGAATCATGCAGCTATCCAGTACTTTTCACCAGAGGCTCTCAAAGTACTTCACAAACAAATAGACAAGTTTTACAATAACTTCATATTCCAGGTTTTCTAGGTAAGCAAGCAAGCTGACATCCAAGTGACTTTCCCACAGTCACAAAATAAAACTGCACCAACTTATGAAGAGAACTTACAAGTCCCGATTCCAGCTCTAGCTTCATCTCTCAAACAAGATTTGTTATTTCTGTGCTTCTTTCTGGTAATTCATCCAATTCAATCACCACTAGCCAGAGATAGACATGATCATTTACACCACTGCACTTTTTTTTTCCCTCAAAACTTCTCCCCCTCTTTAATATGAATAAATAAAATACGTAATCTTGAGCGATCAGAAGAGAAGCTGTGCGAGGGCAATGAGGATCGACAGGTTCAAACACCAACTGCACATACCAAATCAGCGTTAGCTGCTCCTAAGCCAGCACATCGCCTTTGAGAGCTCCCTCGGAGGTCACCTGCAGGCGCTCACCTCCTTGCTACGCAATATAAATATATAGGTATGTACACCTATATGCATTTGATTATTTTTACCACTAACTGCCATGGGGTATTTGCGGAGTGATGGCCACTGCCATGCTGATGGTAAAGTTGAGAAGAAGAAGAGCAGCAGGAACGGTGAAAGCTATAGGCTGGAAAAACTGGAGGCAAATCCAGTCCTGGTCAAAGCAGATGTAATCTGGAGTGAGAGGAGCAAAGCTGAGCCCTTTCACAGCAAAGTCATTTTGTTTGTTGTTGTTTGGGTGGTGTCCTGAATTCCTGCCCTGCCGTGGCAGAATGAGGTCCGAGGCCAAATACTTATTCATAATGCTTATTAATTAACAATAACAATAGCACTAGTGGAAAATTTCAGGTCCCATATTCACAATTCATTGCCAAGCTAGTCACTTCCCAAACTTACTTCTAAAATTAGAAACAAACAGGCCCCTTCTAAAGGCAATAAACAGCATTTGAATTGGACTAAAACCTATAAATCTGTCAGCAACTGGTTACTCTGGCTCCCTTGTGTGATCAGCAGCTTTGAATACCCTTCTGGGTCTTTCCCAGAGGGTAATGATGCCATCTGATGTCATCACTACAACGGTGTGATCGAACAAGGCAGCATGGCCTGGTGGCTCAGTGCTGGGCTGCTGGGACCGACGTGCCCAGCTGGGCATGCTGGAGGGAGGGTGGTCCTCCAGCCTGGGGTGGACATCATCAACACGGCAGGAGGGAGGGACTTGTGCTGCAGACCTCTGACTGTGTGTGGCCCATGAATACATCAACATGTACTAATACCCTAGGCACCTCTCAAATCAAGGCCACATGAAATGCATATTACAGTGCATTTTCCTTAGCTAAAACAGCACATTTTCATCTCTAGTTTTTGTGTGATGGAAGACTTTTAAAGTAATTCTGACTTGGCTCAAAAAGATGCCAACTATTAGCATCATGATGCAGGAGATCCCATTCAGAGAATGGGTAGTGATGCCTGGTAGCATCTCCCCTGGCAAGAACCTGCTCGTAGGAAAACAGACCAAATCGATAGAGTAGCTGGTATTTCAGATACGCCGATCATTTTGGAGGGGAGAGGTGGATGGCAGCCTTGTGGCAAAGGGCAGGACCTGGACCTTCAGGATTTTCTCTGGTTCAAGAGGAATTCATGCCCTGATCCCTAATGGGGAATGTGTGATACACAGAGATGTGTCCCAGGCGACACAGAGCTGTCTCTGAGATCAGGGCTGCAGCACTCTTGGGCTCAGATGACCTCCTGGGACCCAAATGGCCTTAATGTATCATCCAGCAGAAACAAAACTGCACCAGAGACAAAATCAACCCTACGGTCAGCAAGTGGGGGAATGAGGATAGGACACACAGATGACTGCATTTCTTCCTGCCCCCTCATGCAAGACTAGCTTCCGGGTGAAAATAAAAATACCTCTCTTTAAAAAAGGGCTTGAGGAGAGGGAAAGAAAGAGCTATTTTTAGTACCACGTTGAGAACAAATCTTAAAAACTTGCAGAAGGTTATTATTAAGTAAAAAATACAAGATGGTCATATTGCAAGAACAGAGTGTGCTTCCCTCATGAAGGGGGCATGAACCTCTTATGGGCAGAGTTCCTGAAACTGTGGGAATAATCCCCAGGTCTCAGAGGACCTGCAGATGGTCTGTGACTCCACATTGTCACGTGAGACACCTTCATTCAACACGTTGGCAATAATCTCCCTGGAGACATCTGCCCAGTCCTCCACCGCAATGGTGGGGGCTTATAGGGAGCATGAGCATCATCACTGTCTTGTGTATTTTTTTTTTTGGGAAACAGGTGCGTGATATCACCCAGTATCACACAGAACCACCCTCTGGATGCCCACAGTACCAAGACCTGAGGCACAGAAGCAGTGGGGCTGAGCGGGGCAAGACAGAGCAGTGTCTTCCTTGTCCCATTGCCTCTCGCACGCGGCTTGGGTAGGACTTGGGAGGTTTCTTGTCCCCAGTAGCAGAGGGTGTGATCGCATCCAAAATAGTGTGAGCATTTCACATAAACAGGGGAACATGACAAATGAGAATCGATGTAGCAATAGCTGTTAAGTGCCACCTATCCTTCCCCCAAAAAATACCAGGAATCAGAATTAAATATACATTAGAAATATATATATACAGACACCATACATATACACTCACTAAATGTATATAATGCTGTCTCCCCTAAGAAGAAATTGCTGGCAGCCTTTCGGCAAGCTATCCTTAACTGCTAGTGATAAGCATGTTCTGCCTTTCTTGAGGTGTGTGGCGCTTTGGAAACACATCCAAGCTGCTCCTGTGGAGTGAATGCTCTTAAAATCCTTCCGACACCTTTTTACCTGGATAAAATATTACCGCAAACTTCACGCACTGAGTGTAGAGAAGGGTAGTCAATCCCACACTGTAACAACAGTGGTGATTTTAGCTCTAGAAATCATGAATTGGCTACAGAAAATGAAAAGTCTGGCTTAAATAATTATGAGATTTTAAAAGCAATCATACATTCAAGACTTCCTTCTTTTTTTGTTGTTGCTCTGGTTTTGGACTTATTTGCATCTGCAAGTATTTTCACTATTTTTCCTGCTACTGTGACCATTAGTGCAGTTTCCAAAAGCTAAATTTAGCAAAAGCTAAATGAATTAAAAAAAGGAGGGTAATATTGTCATTCCCTCCCACCCTCTGACTCTCAAAGCTTTGTAAAAAAAAATCTAGTATCCATCCCAGGAGACCTGGGATAAAATCTTGAGCCAGCAACATTGAGTCTTCCTTTGGATGGCAGTGAGCACCCCAAGGAGCTGCTGAGTCCACTGCATGATGGATCAGGCCCACCCTCCCTGTGGAAAACCTAAAGGAAGAGAAATCAGGGCAGGACATGCTGGGAAAGACCTTTTAGAGGAGGCTTCCCCATCCCATCAATACATTAGACCCATTTTTCTTTCCTATTCCTATTCAGGAATGGGGTCGAGGGAGGAGCTGGCCATGCTCTGTGGCTGCTCCAGGGCCCACCATGGTGCCAGGCTCCCCTGGGGAGGGGGCCAGGACAGCCCCACTGCTGCTTCCTGGGAGAGGGGCTGCTCCAGAGGTGGAAATGCTCCTTGTAGGCTGCAAGAGCTCACGTCAGGGAGGCACATGGGGGCTGGCGATTCCGGTGATGGGGAGAAGAGTAGCTAGGCCATCTCTGTGCCTGGATGTCAGGGAGGGTGGGTGGATGGGTGTGTGTGTCTGTGTGTGGATGAACTGTTCAGCCTTTAAAACACAAACCTGAAGAGAGGAGGGAACAACCCCTTTCTGCTAGGGCAAAACTAGGAAAAATCATCGTACAATCTCCAGAACGCTAGAAATAATCAGCAGGAGCTACAGATCCACACTACTGTTTACACTTTACTCACTTTTTACTGCTTTAATTTTCACTCTTGAAAGAAAAAAAAATTTCACTGCATAAAACTGAGTATTTTACTCTAAAATATCTTGGTGTGAGGCTCTTGCACAGTGCAGGAGGAGACAGCCTTTTTCATGCTGCCCAGCAGGCATGCAGCATCACTTGTCATGACCCCGGGCCGGGCTGGGTGTGACCGGGTAACCTCTACCAAACCGTGGCCATTTGCACTAACTGCAGATGTGCTCAATGCCTGGCTCAAAAGAAAAATAATAATAAATTTCAGGAGCATGCCTGTGAAAACAGCCGATTCTCCGGACCATTAAAATATCCTGTATTTATAAACAAAAGAGGGTTTTAGTTTTTCTTGCCCTATAAAAACACACTGGAACATTTCACCACCATTTTTTTTCACTTTAATTAGCAAGGAAAGGGGGAATGTCAAAGAGCAATTATACAAAATATATACTGTGCTGATTAGGGATTTCTTTTCTGTAGCATGGAGAAGGCAGCTTGAAGTTCACATTAAATCTCTCTCCCCCTCTAATGAGATACGACTTATCCAACCCAGAAAGATACAATTAATTCAGGGAAGAATGCAGCTGCTTTCTCAGGGGAAAAAAAAAAGAGGGGAGGAAGGAAGAATTCATGTTAAAAGGTGAAGTATGAAGGGCTGATCCTGCAGACCCTGGGTATGAACCCGATTCAAAAAAAACGTCCTGGTCAACTCCAGAGCTTTAAGCAAGCCCACAGCCTAACAAGGCCCAATCGTGGCCCCAAGCACTTGTGGGATCCAGCCTGAAACCAGCTCTCCTTCCCCCCTGGAAGGACTGAGCCCATTTGCCTCCCCTCGTCCAGGCGATGGTCATTTTGGGATTGGGAGATCAGGGGATGAGGAGCCTGGGGGTTGGGCCGGCGGGGCTTAAGAGCATGCCCAAATGCGGACTGTGCTCTGTGGGGGCTGCAGAGCCAAGATCGGTCCCGGCTGACCAGACAGCCCCAGCCGGACCTTGGCCACCCCACTCCCCACGGAGATGTATGTGCTCGGGGGCCGCCTGCCTCGCACCGCAGCCCAGCCTTACAGCTCATTTATATTACATCAGGGTGTTTTGGGTTTTTTCCCCCGACATTTGTTATTATTTTCGTTTGAAGAGGCAGGGCATCCCCCCTCCTCCCCTTGCCCTCCTCCTCTCTGCGCAGTCCAGGGGTGGGCAGAGGGTCCCGCCGGGGCCAGCTGTGCCAGAAACAGGCTGGAGCGTGCGCTCCTCCAAATCCCTCCTCAACATATAGCGGGGTCACAGGGAAAAAAAAACCCAAAACCCCAGGAACACAAATTGGACACAGAAGGGCAGATGCAGACTGAACAGGAAGCGCTGGCCCGAGGCGAAATGAAACAGCTGTTGCCATTGTTCTGCCTTTGCAAACTCCGCACGGCCCGGGCTCCGGGAGCAGATGTTAGCAATTACCGCACATGAAAAGAAGGGCACAGGATTAGGCAAGTGACGAAAAAGCAAGGGGACCGCTAGATTTATCACTGGCGGAGCGAGGCAGCCCCTCTCCGGAGGGCGTCGGCAGCCA
>NW_008824986.1:13930224-13948253 GCF_000699105.1 Pygoscelis adeliae | reverse complement strand
GGACCCAGTGGACCCAGTCGCAGGGATCTGCCCACGGGATCCCGCGGGGAGCCCAGCTCCGCGGCCCGGGACCTGCTCGGGGCCGCGAAGCCGCGGCAGATCTTCGCTTCTTGTCGGTGGCGGCTTGGTCCCCTCCCGAGAGATCCCACCGGGCGTGGGGGGAGCCGGGAGAGCCGGGCTAAGCCTACGGGCAAATTTCATCTCCTCCTCTCTTTGTACGACCAGGACAAAAATAAACAAACGAGACACAAGCTTTACATTCCTTGTGAAATTTCTTCGGCTCTTCCATATAATCAGAGTTGTAAAATAAAAAAAATAAAATAAAAAATCCCTTGCGGCTTTCTTTCTGCAAGGAGCGATCAGTATAAGAAAGGTTAGTCAGAAGGTAAAGCATGTGTTTGCCATCTTAGCTCCTGATATGGAAACCATATGCTTAAATACCCCACCAAACATACTCAATATAACACTCTTTTTTATTAAAGGTGGTTTTATAAAAGCTATCCACCTTCCATCCGCTGGTGACTCCCAAAAAGGTCACATATTCCTCATTGCAACTATCAATACATATTTGGGGTAAATTAAACTCCACATAGACTGTTTCTGATTATTATTGCAAAGGGAGCAAGAGGCCATCTTATTTTCCCTCACTGATAAATTAAAAGAACTGTAATAGGTGATTTCTGCAACCTGTAAAAGGGCAATACCATCTGTGACTCATTTAGTGTCGCTTTAAAGAAATTTATTTGATTAATTCGGGCAGAGTATAGAAAGAATATAGATTTATTTTTTTTTAACTCTACTGCTAAAGAGAAAGAAGCAGCAGCAGAAGAAAACCCTGGCCCAGAATAAACACCATGGGAGTGAAAAATGCCTGAAGTGTTATTAGAAGTGCAGACGCTGCTGCCTTGCTCTTGAGATAGGTGGGTTTTGCCCTGCCAACTAGAAGACCTCGACATGAGATGGCTCTAACAGGGCCCATGTCACGGAAGGAGGAACAGGCCAGAAGCAAAACATGAAAAAATGCAGAACTGCGATTTAGGCTGCTCCATCACTCCTCTCTTTTGGAGTCAAAAGGAGCCAACCAGCCATCCCACTGGAGTGACACTTGCAAAGATGCACATAAGATTATTTCCTTCAGGTTGCGCAGCCAGGAAAAACACCCTTTGGTCAAATGGGCTGTTAGTTAACGCAGCACCTGAAAACACCAACAAAGGAGAGTAGGGAGAAAGAAGAGAGAGAAAGGATGGCAATTTCCCATCCTTCAAACCAGGGGTGGTGGTAGCAACCACGTTAGCACCTTCGTCTGGCCTGACAAGCAGGAAGTGGAGAAAAGATCAAAAGCAAGTGGAAATCAAAAGGATTAAGATATTGAAATTCTTCTGTTTTGCCACAGGCTGTCACCCTAGCTCCACGTATCGCTTAGCCAGACAGGAATACTCTGAGAGAGAAATAGCTCTAAAAGTCCAGAAGTTTGCTCCTCCTGAAATCTAATTGGCCTGCAGGTTACCCACAACCTCAACTCCCCTGCTTGCAATTCAGAGAGTAATATTAAATAGTAACGATAATAAATACTAATAGATTAATCTTTATAAGTGATGCCAAATTCTACGGGGCCTGGGCTTGGCAAGAGTGGGCTGCCTCAGATGTGGAGTATCTAATGACATCTTTACTGTTGCAGGGTTTGCACATGGCAGACGGAGATGTCGTTTGCGCTTTGACAGAGGCTAAGTTACTTACAAGTGTTGATGTAACCAGAGGCTCACTTTGGGCCAGCCTGGGCCCTGTCCAAACCTTGTTTAAATCAAAGGATGAATTTGCCTTAACGTCTCTGGACTGCTTTTCACTCACCCTGGGAAGAGGCAGGAGGCAGGCAGTGTTCCAGTCCGTTCAGCTGAAGAAGAGTAAAGCAGCGGGGCTGATCTACTGAAATTGTGAAGGATCTTTTGATTGATTTCAGTGAACTGTACAGCAGGACCTTGACAAGCCTGGTGCTCTGCTTGGTTATTTGTACTTGATGACCCCATACCATTCCTTGTTCCTCTCTTCTGGGCTACCCTACAGTCACCCATTTTGTTTTATAGAGGTTCTCAAATCCATAGAGACGGGTGTTAAAGTGCTTAACCCCTCTGCAATCAATGGGCATTATATACCTGTACTGCTCCAAGGATCTGGGCCCCGTAGAGTTTGGTACCTCTGAGGAGCTGGATCTTCCTTACAAGTTGTTACTCATCCAATTGCATTTTTGTCACCACTGACATCAACCCTGGGACAATCCCATGGGAAGTTCTCACATCTAGCATGTGCTGCCTCTTCCTCTGCTGATGTCTTCATGAGTCAGTTGGACTGGATCCCTAAAGATACTCAAGTGGCTCACTCCCCTTTCAAGATCTTGGGCAAAACCACCCTTTGCAGATGGAAAGAGGATAAGGATAGTGCCAGTTTCATAACTTGCTGTGGAAAACATAGATGGACCTTCAAGCTGTAAATGAGAAGAGAGGAAAACGTGTGAAATTTTTCAGGGCATTTTGGGAACAAAGCAGTAAGGATTTCCAAAACACGATAATGCAATGTTTGCTCTTCTGAGGAAAGGGCAGAAACCTGAGAAATACTCATCAGGGTATTTTGTTGTTGAAGATCTGTTTTGTTAAAATACTGCTCGTCAAATATGTTGGGTGTCCTGGTTAATAGTAGCTTAATTTGTGCCTAGTTTACTAACAACTAGAGCCATCCTAAGTTGTCCAAATATCCATATGTGACTTAACAGTCAAATCTTCACAAATCTCTGGCCTTGCTGTAATTTATGCAAAGAAAGATCTGATGATCCCATCATGCCCTTCAGTTCCTTTTGCCACAGAGGAACTTCAGTGTCAAGCCTGCTCAAACCCATCAGCTATGTTTTTCATACACAGACTGTTCAGGTTTGTTTTGTTTTTCTCACTGGCTCTTTACTCTGAACTGGTCTAGTTTTGTCAAGTGGAAGCTGGGGTTAGGGAGCTGGGATTATTATTGAACTTGTTTCTCTAGACCTGATACTAAAAAAGGGGGTCCGTTGGTGCAGGAGAAAATGATACTTTTCATAGTGCTCAGCTAATTAGGCTTTTCCAAAGTAGCACTGGAGCTACAAAAAAAAAGGAATTAAATTTGACTTTATGGTAAATCACTTTAATTTGGGAACTACATATTGTTACGTATGTACATGGTACCAGTACAGGCTCCTGACCAGTATGACAATGGTGTGTATTTCTTTGTGCTATTGTATCATAGCACACACAGGGAAACCTCCTGTCTAATTTTTGCCCAGTGCAACTGCGTCTCCAGCGGAAGACGACTGATGTCTGAATTTGCAGGTGACATAGTGGCTTGTGGAATTAAGTCTTAGGTTTTCTTTCCTCTTCACCTCTCTCTCCCTTCTTCTATTTGCTTTATTTTGTTTTCTGCTATGTGAGCCTTTAGTCAAATATCCCACATACACACTCATCACTTGGCCAGCTTTAAGCACAATACATGGGCATGTCTGGGCACTGCATTAATATATCTTGTTGTTGTCTCTCTGTAGATTATCCACTGTTACTGTAATTCGTAACTCCAGCCCTTCGTGTACATGCTTCCATTCTGAAAACGTAATATCACTGCTAATTAAACAGTGTTTTAAGAAGTTGGCTGATAGCTCCTCACAGCATCTAGGAATTAACCTCACCTGGGAGCAAGCTGCTGGTTGAGGCTCAAGTGAAGCTTAGATAAAGGCGGGGAAAGGAAAAGACATCAAAGAACTAGTCACCACCAAAAACTCATCCTCCACAAATTCTAGGTGTGGAAATGTTTTTCAGCCATAGGGATCCTCCCTCTGCTGGATTTCCAAATAACTATAATCATCAGAATTCCCTCTTTCACCTCCCCCTGGCCTGATTATCTCATCTTTCTCATTTGAACTTGCTTGTTATGAGCAATACATTCATGTCCTCCACACTTTATTACCTTGATCCCCAAAAGGCCTAATTTGGTTCAGATGGTGCTAACTTAGCAATGCAGGGGTTAGGGACAGCATTGTCCTGGTGGTCTGCTTTCACCTGTGAACAAGGTTTTGTTCCTAATCTAAAGGGTCTCCTTGGGATTTGTTTCATGTGTCCTTTCCTGGAGCTCCCTCGGAGGCCACGGGTCGATACTGGTGTGTGCAGAGGACAGAGCTGTCTTGGTAGCTGACTAGGGCCTGAAATTCGTGTCAGTTATGGGAATCTAATGTTCAGCAGCCTCCAATTATTTTTTTCCCACAATTAAATACACCTCTTAGCAGAAGGCATGGAATAAACAAAGAAATCACAACCCAAATTAGGCTCTCTCTGAGGAGACTCATGTCGAAATCCAGATACCAAAATCACTAATCATTCTGGCTGTAACTTTTAGGATGCTGACAGAGCATATATTCTGTGATAAAGAGTGCAGTATGGATATACAGCTGAGGTAAGGAGATGATTTAATTCTGAAACAGATACGAAGGGTAAATTTCAAGGGCTACACAGGGAATTCATCCAGCTCTGAGGGTAGAACAATATCACTCCTGCGTATTATTAATGCACCTCGATTCTTTGTTCTCTCTCTTTTTTTTTTCTTTTTTTTTTTTTTTTTGTTCTACAATTCTCAATAATATGTTTGGAAACTTATTAAACTTACAAATCAAGACTTGGGGTTAAAGGAAACCCTGTCTAAATATCTTATTATTTATAAAAAGATTATCATTAAACATCTTGCAGAGAAATTCTGAACCAGTGCAGAATCTGAAAAAAAACGCAGAAAAAATGGCTAATGTGTCTACTTTTTAATTAAATGTAAATATAATTTGTAAGGCTTATGGGTTTTAAACAGAGAAAATTTACTCTGCATAATTTCCTTTCTGGTTAACCTTATAGACAGAAGTGTAAGTAGGGTTATTCAGAAAAATTTTGTAGCTATTAAGCCAGTTACCACCTCTGGATCCATTGTCGCAGATGACTTCGACACATCCAAAGTTTCACCTGAAGTTCCTAAATTACAGTGACAACATAGGGATTTTAAGCATTAAAACAAACTTTGTTAAACGACCTAGTTTACAGCTTGTTTGGGTTGTCAGCAGATTTTTCATCTTTATTACTGCAGACAGATAGCAAGGCTCTTATCTGTACATACCTCATTAGAATGGCTCAAACATGCAAAAGTGAATTCTTCGTTATTTTAATGTGACAAGTAAATATAAACCAGTTACAAATACAAAGGCAGGATAAATATGCCTGACAATACAGCAATGCCTAAATTACTGCCAGCTTAGTATTAAAAGTTCTGTCATGGTTTCTGGTTCAAAGAGTCCCATAAAAATCAGAGTTAATTTAAGACTTAGCCATCCATGGGAATATTTCTCAGTCGCACAATACAGGCTCTCTTGTACAGGTCTGTTTATATGTTTCAGCTATGGAGCAATTTTCAATTTCAGTTCAAGAAAGTACCCATATTCAGTCCAGAAAGGTAATTAAGCACGTGCTTAGCTATGTGCTTTAGTTAGGCATGTGCCCATAACTTGCCATCATTTCACCTGTCACAGCTTTTTGAGCCAGTTACTTCATTATTTGCATTTTTTTAAAAAAAGGCAACTAATTCCTAACAAGATTGTGATACCACGTTACAGTAGAACAAATGTTACTTAGTAAAAAACTACTGATTTTTGTACCAGATCATGTTCCAGCCAATATGAAGAGTCCACCAAGCGTCACTGCCCAGAGAGACTTGAAAGTCCTGATCCATCTATGGAAATCCATAGAAATCTTTCCCCAGTTTCATCAGGAGAGTCACCGGTCCTTAACAGGCAAAAGGAAGGAAGGAAGGTATGCTACCAGCAGGCTGATGGTTCCAAACCCCACAGAGGAACTGTAGGAAATCAAATGCAAAGGATTACCAAGCTGATCTACAGGGTTGCAGGCTGGCTGTCTGGTCAGCATGGAAACCACTGGCACCCCAGGGACGATACCCTGCAGAATGGGCAGGTTTCTCTGAACACTGCACAGTTCCAGTAATGGAAGAGATTCTTTGATCAATGCTGTCAGAAATAAAAGATGCTTTCACCAAATGGAGAGAGCAAAATAGCCGTTCCCAACCCACGTGCAGTCATACAATTACAGAACCATTCAGGTCGAAAGGGACCTCCGGAGATCTCCAGTCTAACCTCCTGCTCAAAGTAGGGTCAACACTGAATTCAGACCAGATTGCTCAGGGCTTTGTTCGCCTCAGTCTTGAGAACCTCCAAGGATGGGAATTTCACAGCCTTTCTAGGCCATGCTGCACTGTCCAATTAGTCCAGCACCTTCATGCTGTGGGTACCACCATTCTTCTCTAAGAGCAACAGGACAGATCCTGGCCCAGCTTTCAGGCTGTTTGGTCCCAGCTTTCAGTTGCCTGCTATTCTACAGCTGCCTGCTATTGCCATCTACTTCGCCACCTTTTCCCAAAACCCTGCTGCTGCTTACACGTAGCTCCTAGCTTGCCCTCCAGAGCCCTGCAGAAGCTGAATAGTTCCCGAGTATGAACTGCTGGCCCTTCCCTTTCCCACACCAGAGAGACCTTTCCCAGCGCGCCGTCATACGGTTAACACATGCTGTGTCTACCCCGCCAGGAAGCTGTGATCCAGAGCGCTGCTCCCAGCTTGATCCCAGTGGCAGGGAAGTGGCTGGAGTACATCTTGGGTTCCCACAGCCCACCTGCCAGGTTTCCTTCCCACCCACAGTGACGTGGGAAGGGGCAGAAGGTCCAATTGAGGTGCATACCCAGATCAAAGAGCAGGAAAGCTTTCCTACATTGCACATTTTACTGTAGCCTCTGTGTCCAGAAACAGGACAGGGCTGGCACCAGATTAGTCAGAGAAGGAAGAAGGGAGGTCTGGCAGAGATGAATGCTTGTGGCCTTCTCTCTTCTCACCAAATAATCTCATGACGCTCCTTCTCTTAACCTAACGAGCTGGGGCTCCAGGCAATGGTTTTGGATGCCTTTCCCTGAAACCAGTGTCTTTCACAATGGGATGTTTCCTCCTGAGCCCACACCCCACTGTGAGCAGGGTCCTCTGGGCTTGGTGCACCCTTGCCCAACTGGAACTTCATCCGTGGGGGGAAACCAAGGCTCACCAACCTGGTTGAGCTCTCCAAGGGCTGTGCTCCAGCCCTCCCTGTGGCAAGAGGGACCCCACAGTGGGTTCCCTTTCCCTGGGCCTCCTTCCACCAGGGGAAGAAAGGAAAATCTCTATCCCAGGTTGTAGCAAAGTCTTGAAAAAGTCCTTTCCCATATCCTTCCCTCTGAAGGAGGCAAGCAGAATCCTGCTGTGAGGAGTCACCGATAGCCTCTGTCAGGCTCATGGAGGCTCTGCTGCAGCAGAAAACACCTTTTCTCTGCAAGGAGCAGAGAGCCAGGACACAGAAAGACATGTTCCCAGCTGCTTGTCTGGAGAGACCAGTGGAGCTGGGAGGAGGAGAAAGAGGAGGAGGAGGGGGTGGGAGAGATGGAGGCTAGCCTGTGATCTGGGTGTGAAAGAATCCACAGTTGAGCAGGATCAATAAAACAGTGCCAAGGCTTGCGATGAAGGGAGCAGAGAATAGGATGGTGGAGAGTAAAAGAGAAAGAGCCCTCCTACAGCTCCTGAGAAGAGAGGGGTAGGTAAAAAGGGAGCTCCGATACCACCAGACCCACAGGAGACTCAATGGGTTGTCTCATTATTATGGTGAACAGAGAGAGCTCATGAGCTGGGAAAGATAGGAAGCTTTTATTTATTTTTTTTTAGAGAGCACAGCCTCTAGGAGGGTTTTTGCAGCTCAAACGCTTTTATTTTGTGCCAATTACTTATACAGGGTCTGCATTATTCCCGTAATCAGTCTAAATGAAAGTCAAACATGAAAGATTCCTAACAATGAGCTAATTGGAATGCCATTACCATTTAGATTTAATAAGGTATTTGTAATAAAAAACTTGCCTCAGTCTATAGAGTTGTCTTATTCCTGCTCAGATCTTGCAAGAGTGTAAGAGTTGACGTCTGTCATTCATTCCACAGGACATTGGATATAACCTTCAAAATGTTTTAGTCTTGCAGCGCTTAGTAAATGTCAGGGATGGAAACAAAATCTATAGCCTGCTATTGTTCTGGCTGTGTCGAGCTCAGAGTTAACAGGAATTGTGTTAAAACTCAACAGCAGATTATATCCCACATATCTTTCTTTATTTGCAGTCCAAACATCTTGTGGTTTAGAATGAGTCACTCAATGTCCTCTTATGTAGCTGCATTCATTATTTGCATTGAGATCTTGCTGAGGAACTGCAGTCTGGTTCCAGCACTACTAGATACTACACAAGCACAGAGGGTCTTTGCCTTGCATAGCTTAAGATCTAAGCAATTAAGTCAACTCAAGCTCTATCCTGAAGCCAAGATGTCCCATCTACAGCAGTAAAAGCTAATTAGAGCTCCGTGCATACTTACTTTTGAGAACAGTTCACAACAATTTTTTTCTTGTTTTACCTTTATGGGCGAGCTGTTTTCAGATAAAGCATATGTGGGCTCAAAGACTTGGTCTCACTGTGCAGCCGGGGAAGTTTTATTCAACTGTAGTTCACACCACAAAAGCGAGGCATAATCTTGGTGGGTATTTCTTCTATTATGAAGGAAAAGAGCTTGGTATGAGCACTTTGTGCAGTCTGAGGGAATTCCCCTAGGAATAGACTGAAAAGGCGGAGGTGGAGCAGGTGTGTGTGTACATGTACGAAGCAGAAAGATAAAGCCAAATCATCCAAAAAGCCAACAAAGACACAAGGGAGCACGGATGATACAGAAAACAGGGTGCTGGGGGCATTCTTTAAAATCAATATATTGCTTCTCCTTCCCTCTTCTCACCCCAGAAAGATGCTACAGTAATTTCTACTCCTAAAGAGGTCCAAGAAACAAACAAAGGGGCAATGGAATGCTTAATTCCTGTTTTAACGGGGAAAAAAAACCCTCCAAATTTCCTAGTGGCATATCGCGGCATGAAGAAGCAGTACCTATCCGATAAACTGTGCTGCCGTTAGCCACAGATGAATTATGTTCTGCTGACACTCTGTGGTCCCAGCAGTTAGTCCTGAATGATCTGACTCAACAGAAAACTTTGCACAATAGCGCAAATAAACGTCAAATCATTGGAAACTGGCAAAGGTCATGGAAATTTGGAATGTTCCTTTTTGAGGACGGTCTTTTAATACAATCTGACACTGGGGATTCAGCTGAACATTCATAACGTCCAGGAAATTCTAGGCACAGTTGGTAAAATGACCAATGCTCTTGCAAACCTACTTTTTTTTGCTCAAAACTGTATGTACTTCACACCAAAAGTTTTTTCAGAAAAATGGGCCAAAAATCAATGGCCTTAAGTTAACCAGATGCCTGAGCCTTGTGTTGGATTGCTGGAGGAGGGCAAGGAAGCATGAAAATCAATAGTTTCCCTGGATGTTTTCATAGAAGACAGTTTGTCTAAGAGTTAAAATGTGAGCCTAAAATTCAGACAATCCTGCTCTTGACAGTCTGGTTAAACTACCTTGTCTTTTTCTGATTCACTTCGCACATTAGAAAAAAAACTATGCTTGTTACTTAGATCACAGCAGTGTTGTGAAACTTTATTTTTTGAGAGGTGTTTTGGGATCCTATGAAAAATGCTATAAATATGTACATTCTTAGTAGTATTTAATTTACTTCCTTTACAGTTCCTTTGAGCCAACACATGTTGCCAAAAATGCAATATTCTCTAAGATGTCTTTTATTCTTATATCTGTCTGGAGTCCAGGACATATCCCAGCCTTAGAAAGCATCCGATATTGATGTATCCGCATGCAGTCTATATATATAGCTAATACGATCAGACGCTTTTTTTTTCCCCCCACAGGAACCCAGGCTTGCTCAATGTACAAGATGGACGTGCTTAGCAAATGAGGCAGCTGTTCAATTTTTATTTTTATGCTCATTGTTTGCTGTGTGGCCACATGTCTCAGAGTGCATACCATCCAACCTTTGTAGTGAATCAGACAAGGCTCCACCATAACTCACTCACTTGGAGTATCCAACTCCGCCTCACTCCCTGTTCGACATATATATGTGATCACGTAATCAGGGACTGGATCATAAGAAAGCTTTAACTTTGTCATTTCCAAACTTCATTTTCCAGCCTCAGATTTTCTTTCCATGGAAGTTTTTATTGAGAATACCTAGGGATGTAAAGCTTTTTAATAACAAAATAATCCCCTGAAGAATCGCGTCACATTGTGCAATTAAACAGCACCACTGTCCTGCAGAAGCAAGGACATCTGTACCTAAGCACCAGCCAGTCCCTTGTCTTGCGTTACTGAAAGAACCAACATACCTCCAGGGCTGCTCCTGTTTTGCTCTTCTGCATTGTGTCATGGAGCACACGCCAAATATATTTTCATTAATTTTCCTAATGAAGTTTGCAGCAGATCTGCCTGTACAATAGGAGATCAACTTTTCAGTGTTTGATAATAGCAAGATAAGCCTATTATCACCTGTGCTTCCCCCTGTTTGGGGGAGTTGGGGAGAGATGGGTAAAGCATCACCATTTTTTATATTCCCCAGTTTTTGAAATAATGGATTTTCACCCAGTTTACAAAAGGACTTTGTTTCTTGTTTCTATCACTTGAGCTAGTATCAACACCTTTTAAGTTCGTTAAGTTGTTAGACTGGCTCACAACTCATTAGTTGAATCTGTCCTGTAGACTCTGAATAGAATAATCCCAATAGCTTTTACTGGTCAACCAAGCAATTTGGGACTAGACTAGAAGAACAGAGAAATTTCAGTTTAGGAGCAGACTGGAGAAGAACAGAGAAATTACAGCACTGGATCCAGAGCTCCCTACCTTTTGCATCTTCAAAGCCAATCACGTACGAGGAGGTGGCAAGAAAGCGACTATTTACATATAGGCAGAACAAAAGGCCAAGGGCTTAATCTTGCAAAGGTTTACACACACTTATCTTTACACTTACGATTAGGCCCAGTAATTTTGGTAGTACCTTGGCTTCAGGAGGCTTCTGAGCATGCAATATTAGATCATTGCATTAGCATGCACTGTGTTAAACTGCTGCAGAGAGCAAACTCCATGAATGAACAAAGTGTGCTGCAGAGGATTGCAGGCTCAGCAATTATTGCAGGCAGTGCCTAGGCGGACAAGATAGACTGTTGTCCCCTGCTTGACAGGTGTTATGGTATAATGTGATATAATGAACATTTACACAAGCATGGGTGGCATTTTTATATCTCAGAGTCCCAAGTTTAAATCATGTAGATGATGGGGAGGCAGTGCTGGAGAAGAGAGGGGAGAAGAGGGTAAGTCCCTCACAAGTCAAGGCAGGAAAACACCTAGAGAAGTACATCTACATGAGCTGACTGGGCAAGAATAGCCTGATGAGCTGGAAGCTGCTGGAGTTAGGCAGTGCTTGTCACAGTACCCCATCTTGCCCAAGCATGAGGTTGTCACAAAGTGGAGGACCAGGAAATGCATAGAAGCAGACACTACTTTTGCAAACATTGCAGCCGCAGGTCCCTTTTCTAAGCTGTAACTGTCACTTTGTGTTTCCCCTGTCATTGTCCCATTGCCATTCCCTGGGGTGTCTTCTGCCTTTTGACACCCCGTTCCTGACAGGACTGCACATCCCCGTTCACACCCCGTGTGGTGCCCCACCGCAGCATGCATATTGCATTAAGCAAACACAGTGCTTAGATCTGAAGGGCCTGGGTCCTTGACCACAGTGCCCATGTCACTAGGGTGCCCCTAATCATCTGTCCTTACCTTACGAAGCACAATGGGGCCCACTATTCTGACTGGGGCCTCTAGGATCTCTTCTAATATAAATAGTAATGACTGTAATTATTAATCATTACTGTGATTATATGATTATAATTAATAATCATCATAATGAATCATTATAATTACTCTACTAAATGGCAAGCCCTGCTTCCTCCAGCGAGCTTTGGAAGCACAAAGAATGAGCTGTTGTGTATATTTAGTGAATCTCAAACACTTCTGTACTTAAAAGTCCAAGCGCCTCTGTTTGCTTTAAGGACTTCCATATTGTATTTCATTTAGAAATCTGCAGCTGCCTTGAATTGTGACCAGTGGAGTGCTGCTACCATATGCAAGGTCCTTTGCTTAAAATCCAGCAGACTCATGAGCAAACAGAGATGGCGAGGGGAAGGAATGTGCATATGGATATTACTTGAGGGATGGCGAGCCAGATATGCCTAATATTGCATTTTTCCATCCTAGATTTACAACTGAAAGTAATTCAGTTCATTGAAGAGCATTTTCAGAAAGCCCAAATAAAACAGCAAATGTAGAGGCTGCAGACACTTGAAAGAGAGACAGTTCATCATGCCCCTCCACTTGGCTCTTGGAGTCCTTGGGCATGACTGCTTTGGTGCTGTTAGCTGAGGACAAGGGAGGGGAGTGTTTAAAAAACATTAATCCAATTTTTAAATTGCACTTAAGGTGCAGGGATTTTCTTCCTTGATGATGTGCATGCCCCAAGCCCAGGTGGCTAAGACATGCCAACTGTGAGGCTCAGTATTTTATATGAAATATCTGAAATCTGGTCAGCAGCACATGGCTGCTTTGTGACTTGTGGCAGAGGGTGTGGAACAAGTGCCCTTGGGGAACCTGCTGGAGTCACTGTATATATTGCATAGTTACCTTCGGTTACTGGGCTGGTATGAGTCACCAAACTCCTTCCCAGGCATAAAGAAACTGATCTTGCAGAACATAAAATCCACCCAGGAGATGTCATCGTTTAGGATTAACATTTCATTCTGGCATGCTCAGAAGGGGGACCACACAGGCATAATGACAGAGTAGAGGAATCCTGTCAGATTTTTTAAGACAAAATAGTTGCTAAGGGTTAGTTGATATGATTAGATTCAGTGCTGATGACTTTAAAATCTTATTATCTATTGATATAGTGGGGTGCGTGTATTTGAGATGGTGTATTTCTGAGTTACTGTAGCAATTACTGTAATAAGAAGGGTGCAGTTAGCAAAAGAGCTGCTGTTGCCATTTCCATGTTACTGAGTACAATGATAGTATAACAAAACTTTTGAGTTGCCTTCTAAGTTGTTGACTTCTTCATATTTTTTATATATTTTGGAAGGAAAGGAGTAGGAAAAGGGCCTATCTCTGTTTCTGTATCAGGAATGAGCCTGCACACAGCTTTCCAAATGTAGTTACACTAACAGAAAGTGAGAACATCCGTGCAGCAGCTCCTCTGTAAGCAAAGTAAAGAAAGAAAATGAAGCTGATAGTTAAGAACATTAAAGAGTGATCATTTGAGCCACTCATAATCAACAAAGTCTACTTCAGGTGTGCACTATTTTAAGATCAATATGTGGGTCTAGAATTAGGTAAGCAGAAAGATGAAGGGTTGATTTTATTTATAGTATCTTTGCTATGTAAATATTGACAGGTTAGACTTTCCAGAGAGTGTATATGCAGGATATCACTGTGATACTGAACAATCTGATGCTGACTGTAATCTCCTTCCAGTGATAACCTGTCCAGTGGCAGGGGGACACTTGAGGGGCAGAGTGCAAGTGCATCCTCAGCCACTTTGTGCAGTGGTACCAGCCGTTACCCCATGTGAGGCAGGGCCTCTTTTCAGAGAAGATAAAAACTTGTGAGCTTAGAAAAAGAAACTAAAAAGGTAAGTAACTAATATGGCTTAATTATAACAACTGCTTTCAGGTCTGAACTTGGAGCAGAATTTAGCCATTACTTACCATATTCCTATTTGCAATGGTTGATAGGTACTAGATATTGTATGTGAGGAATAAAAAGATGAAGGCGTAAATCCTGAAGGTTTTTTAGTGTCTAATTCCATCAACTGTTGACTAGAGTTGGGCACCAAAATAATTGCCTGGGTCTGGGCTTAGGAGTCTCCATTGAGAAAGCAGTATTCCTTCAGGGAGGGGTCCTGAGAAATCCCAAATGAACAGCCGATAGCGGGACTGACACCCAATGTCTTCAGGCAGGATGGTTTTTTTATACCACATGCTCTGAGGGAGCACAGAGGAGATGGGGCCTAGGGCAGTCAGAGCTTCTTCAACCAAAGATGTGGATGTATAGATGATTTAATTACCAGACTGTTTAGGAGAATTTCTAATCTCTCTTCAACCACTCATACTGACATCTCTGATGTGTGATACCATTTAGATTGAAAGAGAATCCATTTAAAGCCTAAATACTCCAATTACTTTTTAGATGCCTGGGAGCAGCTCGGAGTTCAAGCACATGATGCTCTTAAAACCCTACTAAATTAGAGGCCATGGAGCAGGGGGAGCGAAAGAATGTTAAAGTACATTATGTTTTGAAGGATGTGGTTTTCAAACTGACATGAACGACTTTTTAACTAGAAGTGTAACCTAATATGGGTCAAGGTTTCCAAACTGAGGTGCGTATCGTGCCAGATACATGCATGCAAAAAAAAAAACCACTGGGGCAGTTCAGCTCCTACCCTGACCATGTGACAACCTCCTGTAAACATCTGGCAGTTCCTTGCAGGAACCAGGAGCTCCCAAATGCTGCTCTCAGCCTCCCTTCAAAAGACAGGCTCACTGAGCACTGTGTGGGCTGCTAATCAATGCGAAGTGACTTAGCCTGCAATTGCAGATTTAACAGATTGGGGAGGGGGGGAAGACTTTCAAACTGATTCTTCCAAATCACTTGAGGCTGCCAGTTAGGTTTTGTGATTCACAAATTTGCTCTCTTGTTATAAATAAACATTTCTTTTCATGATAGTGTCACAGGGACTGGGCTTGAGAGCCTTGCTGGCTTTTTTTTCTTTATTCTTGGCGTATCAGTACAGTTGAAAGACACACACTCTTGCCTCCTTATACTTTTTGCCAAGCCACAACCACAAACCATCCTTACAACCCCAAAGCGCTTTTGGCAGTTGTGACACAGAACGTATCGCTCATGTGGTAAAATGTGCTGGCAAGTTCCCTATAGGCCCCATCCAGCCATCACTTATATGAAGAATTTGATGCCAGATAGCAGCTGTTGTGTTGAGGCTGCTCAGTATCACACTAATCAGTCCTGTCTCATCCTTTCTTTTTACTTCCCTGTCTCCACCTGCTGTTTTCTTTTCCTTTTTATTCCCCCCCCTCTTTTTTGCATCTTAGATTAAGACTGGAAGTGCTCTTGGGCAGGGACCATCCTTTTGTTCTGTGTTTCTGTCTCTTGCTGGGGAGTCTGCTTGCCTGGCACTACAGTAATGCAAACAGTAATGCCAAATAATACAGCCGTTGCCCGACGATCTCTGGCAGGTTGCACGGCGAGTGACCTGAAAACTGACTGCTGCGGGTAAAAAACACAGCTCTGGGGAACCTTTTAATGAACTTTTTGAAGGTAATGTAGTGCTGCTTTACCTAACAGACTGAAAGTATTTGCATAGCAGAGGCCTGACCAGTTATTTTTTCTATTTTGGCTGCCTGTGTGTGTTGTATGGTTTTGTTTGGTAGTTGCTAATGTTTCTGATCTAAATTGCAGAACATGTTTATGGCTCAGGAAAGTTGCCCGACAGACAGCCTTAAGGGAATAGTTTGCTCAGAAACAATGACAGTCTGCATCTTCTCCAGAACATGTCTGACAGCAAGAAACGTGCTTGGAGCTGACGGTGGAGTTCATCATTGGTTAAGATGCAGTCTCCAGTCTGATACAGCTGAAGAGGAAGGCTAGGTTTGAGTGGATATTTATCTGCAAGCACTTTACCTTTCCCATTCATTTCAGTGAGCTTCCCTGGCTACTGGCAGGTTTTGATTAAGGTGAAGTAGGAAGCTATGGCTGGAGCTATAGCTCCTTACCCCTTGTCTGAGACTCTCTAATCTAAGGATAACAGATGAGGAATCAGTGTTTATTGAAAAAGTTGGAAAAATCAGGAAAACTACAAAACTAAACAAATCTGATGTGATTGATTCCCTCTGAGGCCTCAGTTTTCTTCCTTCATTTTGACCACAGATACTGGTTATATAGCGTCATTGTCAGAAAGGGAATTTGCTAGTAAGCTCCCTCCTCCGAGCTCACATGGCCATTTTTTGATGACCTGCTAACTATTTAATTGTTCTAAGTATGAAAGGAGATCTTCTATAGGAAGTATTAACGAACCATTGTTCATAGTGATGCAGTAGCTCCGACAGTAAGTGTTGCAATGTAATTCCTAAATCGCGTACGCAAGACACCTTCACTGTGACTGCATGTCCTGCTTCTGCGGCTTGTCCAGTGATTTGCTTTTTGACATTCTTGATGGTTCTGTCTCTATACCAAATAATGTATAGCATTGCATGATGATGCACTTGTTTAAGACTGTAAAAAAACCAAGATGAGAAATACTATTTGAGAGCTAGTGTGATCATTAACTCATCATGCAATAAGGTTTAATCTTGCACTCTGAGCATCAAGAGATGTTTTACCACTGACTTTAGCCAGAGCAGAAAGCGGTTCATAATCAGTACACTGGAGTTAGGAGTGTCCTTTTGTCCTCAGCTTCACCATTTCTCATCTATTGCTTACTGTAGTTTTGACACTTTCTCTTCTTGCTTTGCTCAAGACACAGACACTTATTTTGCCCTCTTACTTAGACCCCTGCACCAGGGATTGTCATCTGTGCACTTAAAAGGAGCCTGGCATAATTGAGCCCTAATCCTTGACAGGGTCGCAAATGTTATTGCAAGGCAAATGAATAATCCATAACCAAACACTCCTCCAGGAAGGCTTTTAGGTGCCAGAGTATGAGAGTTCCACTGAAGGGTACACGACTCCAGTGAACAGTGCAGTGATGGGATTCATGAGAGCTGGGGTTCCTCTGGGGTCCTGGATGTTCACATGCAGCTCTAACGTGGAGTGGATACACAGGTGCCTGTAATTCCCTTCTTCCTACGTCCCTGTCCATTTTGGGGTGTCCACAGCAAGCAAGAATCAGCTCTGGACAAGTCAAGCACTGCATTTTCCAAGAGTCCTCTGGCTGGCACCCCTGCAGGGACTTTTTGCATCTTCTGCGTCAAACAAGGTCAGCCACAAGTGGGCACTGTCCAACTGCGGCATCCCCGCAGACCTAGGCGTAAGCACAGGCAGGAGCAGGCCAGGGAACTCGGGGCTAAGGGATTTGCTCCCAGGGTTAGGAGCAGAGCTCTCCACAAGAAGTAAACCAAAGCTCTGGGGGCGATTCGAGCGTGGCCAGCTCCCCTCATGCATTACGAAGCATATTTTTATATGAAATGTTCTGCCCATGGTAGCAGGGACAATGAAAAGGTATTTAAACATAAATGATGCTTATTTCTTTGTCAATGTCAATTTGAAAAGCAGTTTTTTCTGGATGTGCTTCTCTCAAGCACACACCCTGCGTGCTACGCTGGATGGCTCTGCTTTTATCCTGACTTCCTTCCAAGTGCTCATTCCTCTGCGCTTCCAAGTGTGCCACTTGAAGCTAATGCTTCTCTTGGTTTCTGTCCATATAGGCTATACCATTTACCATTCGTGGGAAGTCTCCCATTTACCAAAACTGTAATATTTTAGCCATTACTAACATTTCTAGCAATTAAAGCTGCCACATAGTTTAGTCAAAGACATGATTGTGCTGTTTGCTGCTGTCTCCCATTAGGAATTTAGTTGCCTAAAACTTTCCGTGCTGTCCAGCAGAACGGAATGGGCTGTTGACGGCTATGTGCTATTTTTTCAACTGCACTGGGATAGAAATGGGTTTGGTAGAATATTTTCACACTGAATTGCAAATGATCCCATGCAGCTATTCTTTTCTTCTCGGGAAATATTTTCCATCTCTGGCCTCCAAACAGTTAAATGAAAGACAGCCAGTAAAATGGAGATCTCTTTAATCCTGGGGTAGGCAATTGCAAAAAGAATAGAGGACACCAACCTCTTTTTATTTCCCGTTTAGGACCTGGAGGTGAAAAGCCAATATTCCTCTGTGAGATGCATCTAGCTAAACAGAT
>NW_008824986.1:13927968-13929080 GCF_000699105.1 Pygoscelis adeliae | reverse complement strand
CCGGGCCCGGCGCTGCCCGGCGGCCTCGGTGCGGGGCACGGAGGACAATGGTGAGCACTTCAAGCGCCGTCTGCTGAAGAAACATAGCCGGGCGCTCGCACAATGGGCTATTTTCCATCGTCGTGTAAAGAACGGTTAGCTGATGGCTTGAAAATTCAATTGAATACCTGCCCGGACCTAAGTATAAATATTATTTTTTAAAAGAACAATATGCAATTAAAAACTAATATTTAACAACTTAAACGCCTATCCTCTAGGAAATAACAGCCTTTCTTCGCAAAACCTCCGAAACTGGCTTCGCTTCCTCCTGTAAAATGAGGCCAGGTTTAATTCTCCAAAGATCAGTGAGATCAAGTATTTCAGCGCTCAATTTACAGCTCCGGGGTATGTGGGACCCTTTCCCAGCTATCTGGGTAGGCTAGGAAATAACTCCGGGAAGGAGGAGGGGGGAGAAGGAAGAAGAATTAATTCCCAAACACCGCAGTAACACCTGTAGTATTTCCTTAACTCAGCGTCACTGCGGCGATCGCCGGGAGCGGACTTCTCCGCAGCAGCGCGCAGTTAAATTACAAGCAGGAAAACGGCACAACTCTCACAAACAAATAAATAAACAAACAAATAAACACATCAGGTTTGCTCGTTTATAAAGAACCGCCCTAATTTTGGAAGGTCGTTTCGTGGAGCACCTCGATCCCGTCGTGATACAAGCGGGGAACCAGGCGAGGTACCGTCCGCCATCTCCGTAAACATCCTCGCCTGTTGATGCGTGGACTTGTTCGCTGGGCTGGAAGGAGCGAACTATAAATAAATCTGTTAGTTTCACTGACGCCTTTAAAAAAAAAAAAAAATACCGTCTGCGAAGGTCCCCACTGCCCCCGGGGGGGTCTCTTACTGCGCCCCGCTCCGCCGCCCCCCGCAGCGGCTCGGCTCCTCTTTACAATGTCACACCGCGGCCCGGCTGCAACCTTCCCCAAACTCGCTGCAAGCTTCTTCTCTTCCTCCCTCGCTCCCTTCTCCTGAAATAACAGCGAAAGGGGGAACAAGCCCTCCCGCGCTAACCTCCCGGGGAGGTGGGAAGCGGAGACCGGGCGGCCCGTCTCCCTGCCGCCGGC
>NW_008824986.1:13925255-13926927 GCF_000699105.1 Pygoscelis adeliae | reverse complement strand
TCGCCCGCCGCCCGCGGAGCAGGGTGCGCGGGGGCGGGCGCCGCGCTGCTGCTGTGATTCCCAGCAGAGGCCTGACCTTCCCCGTAGTTCCCGCGGCGAAAAGAGCCGGACCAGCGGTGAGCGAGCTGCGTCCCCCGAGGGGAACAGCCAGCGAAGCGACCCGGGGAAAGGCAGGCACCTCTGCCCAAGTATTCCCTCATCTGTGCACTGCACCGACGTGAAGTTTTCTAAAACTCCGAAACAAGCTTTTTCCTTATTTTTTTTCCCTTCCAGGAAAGAAAAAAATTTAGACTGTAAAAGCGCCTTTAATTCGGAACTACTCTGGGGCTGACTGCAGTTGTTGGATGGGAGCATCCAACACGACGTAACGGAGAGGTAACCCGATGGAATCACACACACAGTTTAAGCAAAAGTCCCTACGTCTGTGTTTGACATACATTATGCATATAGAAAAAGCCACCCCGGATCTCAAACATCCACGGACTCTGCTGATTTTGCTTTAGGAGCTCTGTTTTATTACACTCTCTATGACTTCCACAGCGCGCACATCCCTGCGAGCTTGAATATTTGGGAACACACATCAGCCAGGGAAGGAATTCGGCGAGGTTATGCGTGTCAAAGCGGACTACTTATGTTTCTATTCCAAGATGCCACTGCAAGCAATTATGTACTTCAAGTCCTCGAAAAAAATGCATGGTTTAAAATGAAATACGTATTAATTAATATCCTAAATGACACTTTAATGTGCTAATATTGCATCGCTATACTTCAGAAGCTTGGAGAATTATTTGAGAGCTGATCCATCTCTTTCACTGCAAACTCCTTCTGCCTCATGCGGGTCACCGGGAGATAGATGTCTCGGGTGGATGGAGGGGCTGGTGGGGGCGTGCAGAGTGAATCCTCCCCGAAAAACCCTCTGCTTTTTGCAAGCTCGAATTTCCCCAAACGACGGGCGAAGGTGAACACGCAAAAAAGCCCCAAACCGATCCGACCATTGAGCAGAGGGAGGAGAGGGAGCTGACTCTCAGCAGAGCTAACTTTCCTCCAGGCTCGACCCAAGCGGCTGGCTCCGCAGCTGCCAGCTGAGGCGGCACCGGCCGCCCCGTGGCGTTTGCGGTTTCCCGGGGACTCCTCCCGGCAGGGCCAGGCAGGGGCTTCCCGCTGCGGGAGGCCAGCACGGGAACTCAGCACATGGCACCGTCTGTTGCATAAAAAGTCCTCGATCCGATAGAAAATAGAGACGACCCTCCCTGCCGCCCGGCAAAACGCTTCGTGAAATGAAAAGCAAACGTGCCTTGGCGGGACCGCAGGATCGGGCCCTTTAAGAGCACGTTAAAAAGGAATAATTAACAAAATTGAATGTCTGAATGAGAAACTAAAACTCGTCCAGTAGTAACAAAAAGTGCCGAAGAGAACTAGTGGCACATAACAGTGTGGTTTTCTATTTTTCCTTAGAAACAAAGCTTTTGAAGAATTATTTTAGTTCGGGTATTTTTGGTTTTGGTTTTTTTTTGTTGTTGTTTGTTCCCCCCCCTCCCGTACCGACAGTGGTGCGCTCAGCCCGTAGGAAAGTTAAGGAAAGTTTGTAACTACAGCCCCCTCCTCGGGCGTGATCCCTCCCGCCGGGAAGCCCCTCTGCCACCTCGGGCCGCTCCGGCCCCGGCCTCCGCCC
>NW_008824986.1:13922057-13922777 GCF_000699105.1 Pygoscelis adeliae | reverse complement strand
CTCCGCGCCGGGCTGCGCTTCGCGGCCCGGGCTCCCGCCTCTGCCGCCACGTATTGCGCTTTTGCGAAGGGCTCGCAGCACGCTTAGGCATACTGACTGGGATTTAGGACGTCCAGAAACGAATTAAATGAGGCATTTCACCCGCTCCTTTAACTCACGCAGCCCCCCTCCAGCCACGACCTGCCTGGGTCACCTCTCCTCCCCGCTGTGGGCACGGATGCCTGGGACCGGAGAGAGAAGGGGGAGACGGATCCCGCCTGGAAAAGAAAGTTAGGGGGAGGCTGAAACTTCCCTCACCGCCATCCCTCCACCCGCGAAAGTTCAGCCTGGATCAGCCCGTAAACAACCGTCTTACCCCGAGGTCTCCCGCATCTGAGGCCTTCCTCGCATTTTCTTCTTGGCTCGGCTTTTAAAAGATGAGTATTAGTTTGGAAATCCGAAGCTAGTGCTTTGAGGCCAGCCATGTAATTTGACTGCGAATGTAGCGCACCCCTCCCTCCGAGAGAGGCTGCCTCTAAGTGCGCTTGGAGCAGATCGGGGATTGCTGGGAAGGGAGCCCCTGCCAGATTTTCTCCTTGTAGACGCCAAGAGGACAGCAAGAGCAGCCTGTCAAGACGCTGGGCAGGAAAAGTTCAAGAGAGGAGCTTCGGGAGGTGCTCCCGGGGCAGCCCGGGCTGGAGCGCAGTGGCCCCGGCCGGGGCAGCGCCGGGCAGCGGGTCC
>NW_008824986.1:13919738-13922006 GCF_000699105.1 Pygoscelis adeliae | reverse complement strand
GAGAAACGGCCACGGCGACCAGTGGGCGAGTGATACAGAAATTTAGGGGGAAGCGGAAAATCCTGGGAAATCCCATCCCGAGTCCCCTTGGTTTTTGTTCTGACTGTCCCTGGCCTATTTTCTCTATGACAAATCCCAGAGAGAGACGGTGCTCCCCAGACTCGACTTGCGGTTTCTCTGCCTGTATATATCCACGCGCACACGCATATATCTATACACATAGATATGTATATGTATGCATGCAGGCACAGAAAGCGAGCAGGGCTCGGTGCGGCGCGGGGACCTCCAGGTTGCTGCGGCCGAGATCACCGACCGGCTTTCCCGGGCGGAATCGGGCTTGGCAGGGGGAGAGCTCCCCGCTGCAGCTGCAGCCCCCTCCGCCGAGCCCCAGAGCGACGGGACCCCCCCTCGGGAAGGGATTTTAGGCTAGAGGATATTTCCCCGGCGGTAAAGAGGGTCGAGGGAAATTTATAGAGCGTTTTGGAGGGTTATCCCCGCTCTGCGTGTCTGACGGTTTTTCACACGGATATAATTCCTCCCCAACTGCTGAATTACTTGATGCAGTTTTCAAAGGAGCCCTGTGATTATGTCAGGATGTCTGGAAAAAAAAAAAAAAGGAAAAAAGGAGTTGAAGTTTTTCCAATTCAGATTCATTCTGCCGTCCCGAGGAAGTGTAAATACGCAGATGCAGAACACGGCTCTTCCTAGGAGACGGAGAAATTTCTCTTTTTTTCCTTTTCGGTGGTCAGGAACCAAGACCCCAGTCGAAATCAGCACATCGAACACCCGTCGTATTTAAGGCTCTTTCTCAGCCTCGCTCACGTCAATAACCCCAGATCTCTGCGAGAGGAGCGTTACCGCCGGTTGAGGGGGAAAAGGGGGAGAGGGGAAATAAAAAGTTAAAATACTAGCCATTCACGAGGGACACGAGTGGGGCTGGAGGGAAATCCATCTCTCCCCTCCGCAGCAAGCTCAGCGCAGCGGGGCCGGAGCCCTGCGCCCCTGTCTGCCCGGGTGTCTGCGAGCAGGAGAGGTTTTCCCGAACGTGTGAGACCTGGGAGAATGGCACCTCGCTGCAAAATCTGTCAGGAGACTTGAGTTACGCCGCACAACCATCTCGCTCACTTTGTCTCTGCAGTCGTATGCACGTGTGGATATGGGTGCCTATACGTACAGCCGCCCAACGCCTGGAGAACAGATTTACATTTCATGCGGAAAGTGAACTTCTCCCTCCACAAAGTGCAGACAGCGCGGGGTACACAAAGGAAAACACAAAGGCGCACGAACACCGGCATCCTTGCGTGCCCAGCGCTGTTTTGTCACTTCTATTTAGCCCGCCGTTTTGGTATTGTGTTAAAAATATCGGCTAGCTGCAAACAGGCGCTTTTAGGAGAGAGCGGGGAAGGCGAAGAGAGTTCAGCTCGCCCTTTACTGGAAAGAAGCGGGACCGTTTAGACAGCGATTTTTTAGCATATTTTAGTGCAGCGGAGTAACGGATTCTTTGTGTATAAAGTGGGAAGAAAATAGAAAACAAAGTCCGGGAACGAAGGAAAGAAACGCTAGACTGGTTTTAAGACTCCCCCCATGCCTTGGTTCAACAGAAACATTAATTTACATTAGCAATTCCGCATCTTTAAGATAAATTACACAGCGGCGTAATAGATTTAAAGTACGCCAGATTTTTTATCATTAATTGTAAATGTGCAAAATACCTGCTGGTACTTCACTTTAGAAGAATGTAATTGGCAAAAATGGGAGGCTGATGAATAGATAATAGATCCTTAACTACCAATAAACAGTAAGCACCAGCCAAGAGTATTAGGATGTGATCATAATTATTCTGCAGCCCCAGCCAATGGGAGGAGGAGAACTCAGCCCTAAAATCATCCCCGGACCCAAAGGTAATCGCGAAAATACGGACAAGGCTGGAACCGGGGACTCGCTCCCCTGTCCCGTCTGCGAGAGCCCGGCGCGTCCCAGCTTTGCATAATGCAACTGCCCTCCGCTTTGTTTTCCGCACCGCGCGGTGCGGGGAGTGCGAAGGAGCGAAGGGGGGAATAAATAAGTTCGGAGGAGGAGGAGGAGGACTACCCGTTCTCCCACCGGGACGAAACCTTTCCCAAGCGGGGCATCTCTCCCGGACGCCCCGGGTTTGATCAAGGTAACCCCGCCGGGCTGAGAGCACCCGAGAGGTGGCAGGGCGCGGGGTGTCACGCTGGCGGAGCAGCCCTAACTCTCCCCCCCCGCCCCGAGAGGAGATGCGGCGCC
>NW_008824986.1:13914317-13915493 GCF_000699105.1 Pygoscelis adeliae | reverse complement strand
CGCGGTTTTCTCCTCGCCGGAAGAAAGGCTGGGGCTTGGGGGGTTGGTTGTTGTTGTTGTTGTTGTTGTTGTTGTGTCGGGCTTTTGTTTTGCGCCCTTCCAGGAGACTCGTGGAGAGAGGGCTCCAGATGGGGATTGTCTCTGCTACAGTATGTGGCACTGTACTTAAAAAAAAAAAAAAAAAAAGCCAAAATACCCAGCCGCAGCCTAGTTCAAAGTTCCCAGTAAACACAGCGTTCTCTGGGCGGATTAAGTTGTAACACTTTTTTTTTTTTTTTAACTCCTTTTCGTGGGGGAAGCAATAAAGAGGTTGGAGCTTTTGTTTTAAAATGTCTCCCTAACAAAACAATAAAAAGGGATCGCCACTTTTATGAGGTTCTCCGAACAAGGGACCGGTCACAGGCTTATTTCCACTGGAAAGCTGTATTTAAGGTGGTCTTTGTGCTGCTTGATTTCGAAGCTGGTTGGGGTCTTTTGTCCGGATGTCAAACCCCCAGTCCCCTACAAATGAGCTCCCTTTTGGGAGATCAGCGTGCAGAAATGAACCGTCCTCCCCTTCAATTAGCAAACTAAAAGCAAATTAAACTCACCCCTTGTTCCCCGCTCAGCTTTTTAATGGGGGACTTTTGGAGAATATGAAAATGCAGCAGAGATGTGTGTCCGGCCAGGCAGGTCTCTGTTCTGAAGAGGCAGCGAAGCGGGTTAAACCAGCTTATTAAAATGCTCCAGTTCCCTTTTCCCCCCTTGCTGGGGCCTTTATCAGGCACTTTCAGACAGAACCAGAGTTTAAACTGCTTTAAAAAAAAATGTTTACCTTTGGCCGCTACAAGGAGTGTGGCCAGCCCTGGAGATAGCTCCCAGATCAATACTATCTGTAATTAAAGCACTGAAGTCAGCTGCCGGATGGATAAGTCAGATTTATTCGGCGCTGCACAAATTCAGAGGGTTATTTACGACGGCACTTGCAGCTTTCGCCTTTCTACGATCGCTCCTGAACGGCGCGTCCCGGGGAGACGCTGCGGGGAGCGCCGGACGTTTTTCATTTCGGGCCTTTTTCTTTCGTTTTATTCTCTTTTCCAAGAGGAAAAGATCTCGCTCCGCCGCCCCCCGGCCCCATCCCGCCGCCCCGTTAGGAGGGACGAGGTCCTCGCTCTGCTTCGCCCCGCTCCCTGCTTC
>NW_008824986.1:13910002-13913756 GCF_000699105.1 Pygoscelis adeliae | reverse complement strand
CTGGCAGGGCACGGGGCAGGCAGCGCACACAGCACACGGAGCAGGCAGGGCACGGAGCAAGCAGAGCCCGGAGCCCCTCGGCACGTCCAGGGCAGCGGGCGGCGGGCAGCACCGGCGTCCGGGCAGGCGTCGGACTAACGCCCGGTGCCTTTCCTCCCGCAGGTAAAAGTATGGTTTCAGAACAGACGGACAAAGTTCAAGCGGCAAAAGTTGGAAGAGGAAGGTTCAGACTCACAACAGAAGAAAAAAGGGACTCATCACATTAACCGGTGGAGAATCGCCACCAAACAAGCCAGTCCAGAGGAAATCGACGTCACGTCGGACGATTAAAAACTGGCACTTTTTGGACTTTTCAAAGCCGGGCACCCCACCAACAGAAAGTGTTAAAGGCTCACACCTAACCCGGCGTGGCGGTGCGGGGAAGGGACACGGAGATCTTCATAAAAAAGGCGATTCCCGTCTGGGAGGGTAGCTGGGAGCGAGCGAGGGTGAGACCGCGAGAGGTCCGAACTGTGGCACTGCCGGCACCGCTCTGGCAAGGGGGGATCTGTCAATCAAAGCCGAAACACCGGGACGAGGTGATTGACAGGTATTCCGTTTCTCGCAGTCCACTTTTAACAGCATAACGTCAAAAAATTAAAAAAAAAAATCTTGAAAAAAAATCTTAAAAAGAAAAAAAACGAAACAAAAAACCCCCAACCAAACCAGAAAAATTACCACCTTACAGGACATTTTGCACTTCACAGTTTTTTCCGTCTTTAAAAGAGAAATTTCCATAAGCAGCCAAAATCCACACCTGTTTCAGAAACTTGAATTGCATGTGAAAAGCCGTCTGGGCAAAAAAAAAAAAAAAAAAGAAAAAAAAAGAAAAAACGGAAAAAAATTACCCTGGTTCCTAAAGACAGAAATGAATTGTAACTTTTTTCCCTTTGAGACAGGTTCTGTGTGCTTTTTAATTTTATTTTACGAGAAATGTGCAGTCTGTAAACATTTTATGATAACTTCTGGCGTCAAAGTGTTTGTGAAAGCTAAATGAAGTAGCAGTAACAAAGCATAGTGTTCCTACTGAATAAAGCTTCCAAATGAGGCTGTACCATGACCTCTGCGAAGGCAAACCTAGAAGGGAGCAATGGCATCTTGTCAAGGTCTCTAACACAGCAAACATCACGGTCTTCAGCTACTATGGGAAACTATGTGGGAAGAGAAGGTGCACATAGGACACCATCCGTGGCCTGTTTAAATCAATAGAAAAGCTGTATTTTTTTCAGTAGCCATTGACTCCAGGCCACTGAGGAAAGGCTCCATCCACTGCACAAGCCACTGCGTCAGTGGAACTGCTCACATGCACTAGGTACTCGCTCACCAACCTCTTTATAGGATGAAGCCCAGCTCTGCTGTACATTACCAAACCGAGCCTAAAAAAGTACTTGCAAGAAACACTTGAAAGGTACAAGAGACAATCCCAAACATACACGTTCCAAACCACTGGCAGTCACATAAGCAAAAAGCGACTACGGCTGCACTACTACTGTAGTTTTACTAAGGAGTATGCACTACTGTTTTTAATCATTATAATGTATTGACAACTGACCTTTTCCATGTAAGTTTAATTGCCTTTATAGAAAAACAAACAAGCAAACAAAAACCCAAAGAAACTGAAGATTCTTTTAGGGCTTTGATCACAATCAAAACCTTTACCCATGTGTTTGCCTAAAACAACTGAGCAGCTGTAAATAAATACCTTCAAAAAAAAAAAACAACCAAAAACCAACCAAACCCACAACAACAAACCCAGCCCCTTCCCCGGTTAGAAACTGAAGTGCGAATGGGCTCGTAATGGGAGGGTGAAAATGGTCCGCAGCAGCCGCGGTCCGCGGAGAGGGAGAGGGGCTTTCCTTGGCAAAAATATGTATTTTATTTAGAGGGAGAAGATTTTTTCTTCCTTCCCCCCCTCCCATTTTCTTTTCCCCCGTCTATTAAATTCCCTCGCCAGGTCGTTGCGGTGAGGAGCAGGTCCTGGGAGGCAGGGACTGCGCCCCAGCTGCTGCTCTCCCCGCCGCTCTGAGGGAGCGATCCTGGGCACAGGGTAAAACTCTCACATTAAAGAAGTGGAGGGGGGGGGGGAAAGTTGCTCGGGGTCCTTGAGGGAACTAGCTGGTTTTCTGGGGGTACACAGTTGTTTTTTCATGCTTCATTTGCTCCTTAGCCTGATAGACTGCATTAATCAGTTTTATTTCCATTGATAGAGAAACCTCGTCTGCTCTGTTCGAGCTACAAAGAATCCTGCAAGCTTTTGTGAAAGTGCAAATCAGTTTAGGCAATTATCATACCAGGAATATGAAGGGGAAAGAGGAGGCATTGCCCAGTGGTCTCCTTTAATCTCTTAATCCGTGGATCCAGGGGGGCTAGTTGGACATAATTTAGGACAATCTGACTACCCTTTACACTGTGATAAGGCGAAGTTACAATGCATCGCGAAAATACGAGCTTTGTTAAACATCCTGCCTTGAAAAGTTAAGATTACACATTCTGTGCACGTGTTGGCTCTATCGGGTACTATGTAAATTTATTTCTTTTTTTAAAAAATCCGATTTTTTTTTTTTAACATTGCTCCTTATACAATCCCGGTGACTTTTCATTCACTTGTGCTACAAATATGAGAGAGGCCCAGGCAGGGTTAGGACGCATGTCGCAATGCAGTCCCTTCCATTTAGACCTCGGCTAATTATTTAGTAGAGCTATTCCCAAGGTAAACTTCTCGTTGCGTTTCCCTCCTCCTCGAACAGCTGATGGTGCAGATCTTGAAACCAAGAAGGGCGCACATTTCACCTTAACTCGCCCAAGTCGGCTTGCGCTCCACTTCAAACCCATGCAAATGGGCAAACATTAAACGGATCGCGGCCGAACAGCAGACTTGGGCCTTTCTAGAAATTGTTTCCCATCTTGATAAAAGGCTTATTTCTGCGGGAACCATATACTTCCCCCCCCCCCTTTTTTTTTTTAAACCGTGAGGGAAGAGAGGGAGAGAGGGAAAAAAATTAAGCGTCCTATGTAGCGTAACAGCAATAAAATCTTCAGAGAATGCCATTAGCTTTGAAAAAAAACCCTAAAAGCTTTATTACAAACCAAGCTTTGAAAATAGGGGGGATTAGGAGTCTGAAAGGGTCCCACAATGGTTAGAAGAAAAGGTTTCATGCTAATGAGGTTAATGCCCTTTGTATCTCAGGACTCCACAACTTCATTACTCCCTATCTCCGGCTGCACCAAGCGGCTCAGAACACTGCAATCCACTCCAGCTCTCCCCTGCCTTGCCTAGAGAAGGATTTGATAGCAGCTCTGTTCAAACTAGATAATTATATCTTTTCAAGTCGGAATTAAGATAAAGAAAGTGAAGCAAAGGCGGCTAGCCTTGATCCACTGCAAACAAATTTGGCGCACTTTCTAGTCTCTCTCCCCCTGCCTCAATAGGCAGGACAGTCAGCTTATTAGACCCTCATTTGCTTTATTAATTCATCTATTTAAAGTGGCAGGATTAGAGAGAGGGAGAGAGAGGCAGAGTCTAATGTGGGACAGTGGATGCCAGGCAACGTGGAAATATAAATATTGGCGAGATGCTATCCGAGCGGGTGTTTAAAAATACATTTTATATTAAATAACTGAGAGGGGTGGGGGAGGGAGGGTGTATTTCGGGTGGCGAATTGCAGACTCGGGCGGATTTTTACTGCTCTTTCGAAGGAAATCTGGGCCCGCTGCC
>NW_008824986.1:13908675-13909484 GCF_000699105.1 Pygoscelis adeliae | reverse complement strand
CCGGCCTGCGGCCGCCCCGTCACCCCGCCGGTGGCGAGGCAAGAGGCGGAGAGGGCCGGATCCTGACCTCGCCGCAACTCTGCCGGCTCCGCGCAGCGCCTTCCCGGCTCTGCTCCGCGCCCAGGATCTGGCCCCTCTCGCCTTGGATTTTTAACCCTTTCCCTTCGAACAAAGCCGCCGGCTCCTAGCCCCTCAGGGACCACTTCCCACCGGCTGCCACGGCGTGTCATTTGCATCCCCCACGCCAGCGCAAACACGCACCCACGCACCCCTCTCTTTGCCACTCGACCAGGGTGAGGCCGGAGGCCTTCGGAGTCCTCGCTTTGTTGTGTTTCAAAGCGCTGTTTATCTACCTCCCCCCCACCTTTGAGGGATCGCGCTGTTACTTCGGAGGGCTTGGCGGAAATTAGCGGTTCCCCCGTAATTAACACGCTGACTGTCTGCCTGCCTCGTAGGAAATAGGCAAAGCGGCTCCGGCCAGCCCGGATTCCCTGATAAACAGGATTCTCCCAGCCCCTGCTCCCGTGTCCATCAGCGGTTCATAACTGCTCGGAGCTAATACAGCAATTGATTTACTTCTCCAAAGGGTCCCGCTGCGAGGGGGAAGCGGGAGTTTAGAGAACCTCCTGACCCCGAGCCGTAACCTCTCTCTTCGCCATCCCTTCTCCTGGTGGGACACCCTCTCAGCCGGGAAAGCCCAGGCCGTGGTCCGCGCTTGAAAGCGAAAGGGCCGTTAATCACCTTCCCTCGCTCGCTTTCAATTGGCCTTTTGCAATTAGCGCCTGTTGCAGGGAAGGCGACCCGTCGGC
>NW_008824986.1:13906813-13907193 GCF_000699105.1 Pygoscelis adeliae | reverse complement strand
GCCCCCCGGGGGGGAGGGGGTCTCGCAGCCGCCGTGTGGCAAGTAGGAACCCAGCTCGGAGCTGCCTGGCTTTTGTTGGTTTAAGCTGGACCCTTAATGTTTTCTTAATTAACCGTTTGAGTGTGAGTAAACCTCCGCGAGGCGTTAACAACCTGGCTATAAAGCGGGAGCGGAGGATCTCCCTGCCTCCTGCGCTGCCTGAAAACATTCGTTGGGGACTTGAAGGGGGGCAGAAAGCCGCCCCACAGTCCCACCAGGAAACCACGGTCTCAGCCAGCCTCTTGGTTGGGATTTACCTTTTTAAAAGCGGGGGTCTTCTCCTGGAAAGGAGAGGACAAACTGGTGGCCCCCTCTTTCCCCGCTCCGCTCTCCGCCGTCCG
>NW_008824986.1:13903766-13906641 GCF_000699105.1 Pygoscelis adeliae | reverse complement strand
AATTGTGGTTTTTATTTAAACAGTTTGGAAAAAAAAAAGCAGGAGGAATTCAAAACAATTTAAGTCCCCGGGTGAAAGTGTTGACTGAATGAGTGTTGGTGACCTGGCCCCAAACAAACTCAGATAAGATGTGGAAACTCATCTGTCAAGTCCCGAACGTCTGGAAGCAGCAGCTGATCCAAGCCTCTGCGTAGTAAGAAGTTGCTGAATTCCCGTGTTTTTGTGGGTTTCACTCATAGCTTTATCAGTATTTGAACAACCTTCTTGTGGTTTTGCTGTGTTCACAGAAAGCGCGAAGTCCTGACTTTCTCCATAAGGCCGGAGAACACAGCCACGGCTGTTATTTTATCTTTAGATCAGCAAGTTGGTATCAGAGGCAGGGAAGAAAGTGCGTTCTTGTGGGTTGCGCGAGTGAGATATTCCCAGATAAACTCTTCTGTGATCTCATTTATAATCCACACGATCACGGCTATTTTATTTGGCATACGCATGCTCGAGACGAGACGTTTGCTGTGATGGGATGTTTAGGATCCGAATATGATTATAAAGCCATTTTCAGAGAGTTATCTCCTGTGTCAGGAGGAAAGTTATCAGGCAGTCATCACCCTCCCTGTCCCGGCAAACACGTTGCCTTTTCGAAGCGGTCTGTAAACCCGAACCGTACCTGCTTCCCCGTGGGCTGCCAAATGTCACTGCTCAGGGTCGTGAAAAAGGGACGAAAGAGGAAGCCGGGATTTGGAAGAGTAACGGCTGTTCAAATAAAACGTGAAAAGGTCTTTTCATGAGAATAACGTTATTTTATTTTAATTCCCGGGGAATGCAAAATAATAGGAAGCCAGATCATCGCTAAAGCACTGACTAAAATCTGTAAGGCGGAAAGAGAGAGAAAAAGAGAAAGAAATAAAGAGCGAAAGGATGAGAAAGAGAGAGGTAGGGGAAAAAGAGAGAGAGAGGAGAGAGAAGGAAGGAAGGAAGGAAGGAAGGAAGGAAGGAAGGAAGGAAGGAAGGAAGGAAGGAAGGAAGGAAGGAAGGAAGGAAGGAAGGAAGGAAGGAAGGAAGGAAGGAAGGAAGGAAGGAAGGAAGGAAGGAAGGAAGGAAGGAAGGAAGGAAGGAAGGAAGGAAGGAAGGAAGGAAGGAAGGAAGGAAGGAAGGAAGGAAGGAAGGAAGGAAGGAAGGAAGGAAGGAAGGAAGGAAGGAAGGAAGGAAGGAAGGAAGGAAGGAAGGAAGGAAGGAAGGAAGGAAGGAAGGAAGGAAGGAAGGAAGGAAGGAAGGAAGGAAGGAAGGAAGGAAGGAAGGAAGGAAGGAAGGAAGGAAGGAAGGAAGGAAGGAAGGAAGGAAGGAAGGAAGGAAGGAAGGAAGGAAGGAAGGAAGGAAGGAAGGAAGGAAGGAAGGAAGGAAGGAAGGAAGGAAGGAAGGAAGGAAGGAAGGAAGGAAGGAAGGAAGGAAGGAAGGAAGGAAGGAAGGAAGGAAGGAAGGAAGGAAGGAAGGAAGGAAGGAAGGAAGGAAGGAAGGAAGGAAGGAAGGAAGGAAGGAAGGAAGGAAGGAAGGAAGGAAGGAAGGAAGGAAGGAAGGAAGGAAGGAAGGAAGGAAGGAAGGAAGGAAGGAAGGAAGGAAGGAAGGAAGGAAGGAAGGAAGGAAGGAAGGAAGGAAGGAAGGAAGGAAGGAAGGAAGGAAGGAAGGAAGGAAGGAAGGAAGGAAGGAAGGAAGGAAGGAAGGAAGGAAGGAAGGAAGGAAGGAAGGAAGGAAGGAAGGAAGGAAGGAAGGAAGGAAGGAAGGAAGGAAGGAAGGAAGGAAGGAAGGAAGGAAGGAAGGAAGGAAGGAAGGAAGGAAGGAAGGAAGGAAGGAAGGAAGGAAGGAAGGAAGGAAGGAAGGAAGGAAGGAAGGAAGGAAGGAAGGAAGGAAGGAAGGAAGGAAGGAAGGAAGGAAGGAAGGAAGGAAGGAAGGAAGGAAGGAAGGAAGGAAGGAAGGAAGGAAGGAAGGAAGGAAGGAAGGAAGGAAGGAAGGAAGGAAGGAAGGAAGGAAGGAAGGAAGGAAGGAAGGAAGGAAGGAAGGAAGGAAGGAAGGAAGGAAGGAAGGAAGGAAGGAAGGAAGGAAGGAAGGAAGGAAGGAAGGAAGGAAGGAAGGAAGGAAGGAAGGAAGGAAGGAAGGAAGGAAGGAAGGAAGGAAGGAAGGAAGGAAGGAAGGAAGGAAGGAAGGAAGGAAGGAAGGAAGGAAGGAAGGAAGGAAGGAAGGAAGGAAGGAAGGAAGGAAGGAAGGAAGGAAGGAAGGAAGGAAGGAAGGAAGGAAGGAAGGAAGGAAGGAAGGAAGGAAGGAAGGAAGGAAGGAAGGAAGGAAGGAAGGAAGGAAGGAAGGAAGGAAGGAAGGAAGGAAGGAAGGAAGGAAGGAAGGAAGGAAGGAAGGAAGGAAGGAAGGAAGGAAGGAAGGAAGGAAGGAAGGTCTTCGTCCCTGCGCCCGGCCCCGCGGATGCGCCCAGCGCTGCGGGACCTGCAGCACCGGCCGGGTCTCCCCTCCCGCGGGACGGGGCCGCTCCTTTTTCGGGTGTGAGGGTAAAACTCGGGCAGTTTCCCCGCTCGTCCCCGTGACTTCAACGAAAAATGAGTAAAAGGCAACGTTTACACCAGTTTAATTAAGGAGGGCTCTTGTACCTTCGGGGACGATCGCATCATTTAACATGAAATATTCATAGAAGAGGTTTCCCGAGCTGCTCCATTTAATCTTTCCTGCTGCCAACGAAGGGCGCTGTCTTTATACATGTATGTAATTTGATTTTAACGTCCCCGCTTTTCCATCTGCACATGTCCGGAAGGTAGGTCCCTGCGAGGAAGCCAGAGCTAGGAAACACACTGCCCACCCCGGCCGCAGCCGGGCCGGGACC